>NC_039365.1:7661215-7735639 GCF_003573695.1 Papaver somniferum | reverse complement strand
TTTTTTTTTTGGGTTTAGGTTTAGTTTTTGATTTAATTAGATTTAGGTTTGGTAGTTATTTTGATTATCAAAAGATATTTTTGTATTTTTGATAATAAATTAGGTCTTCCTCATCCACATTTAGGATAGTTGAATCCATAGGAGCCCTCAAAAATAATTTCTCGGAGCGCTTATAATAGGATTCTTTATTTAACGAGATTATATATACAATGCATTTACGTAGGTTTGATATAAAATTATATTTTAGACGTCTGAATCCGAAAATTTGTACCTTAATGATATAAAATTTTGAAAGCAATACCGAATATTTCAATTAACTATTACAGGCATCCTAGGCTAACACACAATTCAGCATCTTATCCACTTCATTTTCTTCTTATCTTTTAGAATATTTCTTATGGAATGAACAAACTTTAAGTTTGTTATTTTGTTCCCACTATGAACTCAATAAATATAAAAAACGGATGGGCAAACCAATAATATTATTGGTCTATTAATTGAGGACTATCATTAACCGCGCACTTGATCCAGAGCCGTGTGGACAAGCTAGTCCGCGTGTCCAAACATTATCCGCCAGCGGCCAAAGAAGAAACGCCCACTATAACTTTGTTATATAGTGTCAATTTGTTGCGACTCCTACACTTTTTTAACTTAGGTTAATTGAGTGCCATGGATTTTAATTAGGGGCCTTGACATTTTATCTACACCCAAATTTATCAGGGGCGTATTCATCCAATTGTGAATATACTATTTTACCCTTGACTAATATTTTTTTTTCAAATAACGATCCTAATTAACGACCATTCAAAAACAATAACGACTTTAAGGGTCGTCATGGTCGTATTCAATTGCATTACAACCCTTTAATGAATTTCTGTCATTAGTGACTCTTCGAAGTTAACGACGCTTTTTAAAGAATAACGACTGCCCATTAACAACACTTCTAAAACAATAACGATTGTTTAGAGTCGTCATATACAT
Organism: Papaver somniferum; assembly: GCF_003573695.1. NCBI lineage: Eukaryota > Viridiplantae > Streptophyta > Magnoliopsida > Ranunculales > Papaveraceae > Papaver > Papaver somniferum. The sequence goes on along the minus strand of NC_039365.1, from coordinate 7,734,658 downwards.
AATCAAAACAATAACGACTCTTCAAAAGGGTCGTCAGGGAATTGATGATGTATATGATGACTTTAAACGGTCGTACATTTCCGCCGTTAATGACTTTTCGAAGAAGATAACGACTCTTTTATAGGAAATGACGACTGTTTAGAGTCGTCACTGAACCAGTCGACACATTAACGAATGTTTAGGGTCGTCACAGAAACAATAACGACTGTTTAAAGTCGTCACTGAAACACTTCAATATCATGACGATTTTTCATACAGATCTGGGCAAAAAAAAAATTGCTGACTAAAATTTGGAAAAAAATAATTAAACTCTAATTAAGTAAGATTATCACTAATTAATTAAAATTATCACTAATTATTTAGCGGCATTTTAGCCATTTAGAATTTTTTTATAAGGAATGACCCAAATTAGGGTGGGGTGACCTTTTTTGTCCTCTAATACAAGGCCCCCGATTAAAATTCATGGCCCTCAATTAAACTAGGTTTTTTAAAGATTATTAGATTAATACTTTAAACTTTATAATATTATATTATTGAATTCCGACTCCAAACTGTAATTTAAAGATTATTATGTTAATACTTTAAGCTATATAATATTACTATATTATTCAACTTATACTTTATAGTATTATATGTATTGATACATCAATACATTAGCTGTGCGTGATTTTTGTACAATCGCCCGCAGATAAACTTTATCCGCGAGTCTTTTATTTATAATCGGACACCCGGCTCAACAGAAAAGAAAAAATCGAGAAAAAGGTTATATTAAAAAGAAGAAACCATTATACCAACCAAAGGGAATTACATAGTCATAAGAGTTTCCCAATTTCTCCAAATAAGACTAGGAGAGACAAACTTAAAAGTATCGGTATCACAAGGCCATACAACTACAAGTTGTTTGAAAAGATCAATAATCTCATTTGCCTCCATTTTTCTAGCTCCAAAAACTCTCCTGTTCCTTCCCTTCCACAGTCTCCAACAAATTGCATAATGTATAATTTCTCATACTGAATCACCTCTACTTCTCAAAACATTTATAGTCCAAGCTTCAAACAAGTCAAGTAATGACCTCGACAATGGCCAAAAAATACGGAAAACTTTAATGAAATAGTTTCATATCTCAAACGAAGAAGGACAATGAAAGAATATATATGGTTCGTAGTTTCTCTAGTGTCCAGTGGGTTACTAATAATTCAAAGCTGACCGAAATATATAGTGTGAATTATCTAGTGTTCTATGTGTTTAGACAGATGGCTTGCCAGCTTTGGATATTATTTTAATTTGTTAGTTAAACTAACTTTTAATTTGAATCTGATTTTTATCTCTCTATTTTTAATTGTCCATTTTTTTTAGATTAACGAAACAAAATTATAACTTAAAACCATAGCGGATCTCAGATCTAATTCCCTTTATGACTGAGAAAGAGAGAAAAATAATGCGCCAAAATACGGTTATCACTACGTTAATATCTTCTTTCCTGATTTCCTTTTCCATTGATTTATACATGATTCATTGGTTATTTGGTATAATTTATACTTCATTAACTTCAATCTACGAGAAGATAAAAAAAATATTATTTTTCCTTCTCTATATGAATTATCGGTTTCGTTAAAGGATGTTAATAGTGAATGACATTGATAAATTGTGTGTGATTTATACTATTGTAGCACATTTTTATAAACAACCTCAGTATGCAGATATAGATGTAGAAGTGTGTGATGTTGTTGATTGTCCAAATGCTGAGATTTTGAATATTAAAGATCAATGCAAGACAATTAAATTAAAAATAAGAATGGAATTTGATACGGCAGAAGAAATGTATGAATATTATATAATTTTTGTATACAAAAGAGGTTTGGTGTTGTAAAACGGTCGTCAGGAATGGATAAGAGAAAACTTAGACATGTATGTTAAAGTTGTTTTCGAGGAGTCAACTGTAAAACCTTATCAACAAACCGTTGAATGTTGGACCGGCTTCACAAAGATGATAAATGGAGAATTTTCTGTTTTGGTTGATGATCACAATTATAGGCTATGCCAAGTAGTACTCGACATTTGAGATGATGTAACAAAAAAATTGACATTGCGTTTAAGAAGAAGCTCTTACTGAATCAGGAAGCAAGAATTAGAACGAATTCATCCATTATCAGTTGAAGCAGGTGGACATGAGAAGCTTACATGTAGTGAGAAAGATGCTAAAACAAGACTTATGAGCGAGAAACTTATGGAACTAGGTGAAGGAGATACATCTTCTAAGTTATTTTGTTAAGATGCAAAATAATGCACAACTTTTTTTTTCTATAACAATGATATGGACAAAGAGGAACGTTTGAAGGGTGTCTTTTGGGAAGGTGAAAGATGCATAAAAGATTACAAAGAATATGATGAAATCATTACATTTGATACAATCTGCCATTTTCTTATTTTGTTAGGGTAAACCATAATGGGCCGTAAATTCTGTTTGAATGTGGATTGGTCTTAAATGTGGCCACTGAAACTTTTATTTTGTTATCTGAAATTTGGCTTAATTATATGGGATTTTCCGCTGCAAAAGGTATTATCACTGATCAAGATAGTGGCAAGGCTACGGTAGAAATAGTTTTTATGAAAATAATATTCTTGAAAAATCAAACATCCATGAGAAGAGTCATCTACGATACACAAAGTACAACTAATTTTTAAAAGGGTTGAGGTGAAATACTTCAGAGGTATATAAGTTTTGGAAAGTGTTAGAGCATTGCTCGGTCGAACTCGCAAGCATTTCTATCTCAAGCTTGTTTGTCAAGTTTAGTTGCCAAAACTATAAGTCTTGATTTCTAGTTTACTTATAGCTAAGTCTCGGATTAGGATATTAAGTGTAGTTGAGCTTTAGACTCCGCGACGTTCATCGAATTAAGACGAAGAACTACTCAAGGGAACTTGTGGAACTTTATCAACAAAAGGTATGTGGAGACTTGAACTTATCTATCACTCGAAAGTCTATTTATTATATCTCTTATTTTGAGATAAAAGTCGTATTGCTATATAGACTTCAACTATATACATTTTCTATTTCGAGATGAGTCTATATCGCTTGTATATTTCTCGAAATATGTGTTGGCAAGCTTTCGATTTGGCCAAGTTCATCTTTACTCGTGATGAAAGTCATGTTGATTATTTCAATAACTTGAAAATCACTTTGATGGAAATAGTTTGTGGATAACAACTATTTTAATATCCTTTAAGAAAGTTTCAATGATTGAAATGAGAGTTTAGAAAAAGTAACCATGTTTGGATATAAACATAATGTGTTCTCACATTTGTGTAAAAGTCCAAAACCTAAAGTATGCGTACCCGTTGGCGGTTTATGGAAATCCGGGTAAGTATGTGTACCCGTACGCATACTGGAGGAAGTTTCACGTCTGTAAATATCTGTTGGAGTTTGGAAGTAAAAATAAACTCAATCGGGTCACTTAAGTATGCGTACCCGTTTGCATACCTAAAAAGGTTACTTTATAAATTCGGTTTGTTCATGAACTAAAACAGTTATATAATAAGGAATGCAATCTTTGCAAACCGTGGCTATAATGTTCATGAATTGATTCGAGTGAATCAAAATCGATTTTTCTTCGATCATGTATTGTATACTACTATGAGATCTAATCAATTGAACAACTCCCTAACTAGTTCATTTGAGTCATTTGAACTAGTTATGGTGAAGATGAATAAGGTTAATATGAAAGTGCTCATATGGCTAACCATTGGTTAACTATTGTTGAACGGACTAAGCATACACGTTTAGGTACGGTTAATCAAACCTAAATGAAGGTGCATTTAATTTTTGTATAACAAGCTAAGTTCGATCCAATGATTTAAATATATTAGCTTGAATCTAATTAGGTTTTCATCTAACGGTGAATATTGGATGCTTTGTTACCAAGGTAACTTAGATTTCAAACCCTGATTTGAAATCTATATAAAGGAGAACTCTAGCAACTGGGAAACCTAATCCCCAAACTTCCTATGTGATACTAGTTGAATAAGCTAGAGTCGATTCTCCTTTAACCTTAGGTTTTTCACGAAACACTGTAGGTTAACGACTTAAAGACTTCATTGGGATTGTGAAGCCAGACCCAAGTATTTTCTCTGTAGTTGCGTGATATGATCTTGTTGTTTTCTATCGCGTTTGAGTATAATCGTAAGATTGGCTTGAGATTTATATCTCCGATAGGAAAGATAGAAAAGTAATCACAAACACCTTCCTCTCATCGTTTGTGATTCCACAATATCTTGTTTCGTTAATCGATTAAGATTATTGTGAGGTGATTGATAATACTAGGCTGTTCTTCGGGAATATAAGACCGAGTTATCAATTAGTTCATGTTCACCTTGATTTATCAAAAGACGGAACAAAACCCGTAGGTATTTCTGTGGGAGACAGATTTATTTATTCCTATAGACTTTTCTGTGTGAGACAGATTTGTTTATGAAGTCTTCGACTTTGGGTCATAGCAACTCTTAGTTGTGGGTGAGATCAGCTAAGGGAATCAAGTTAGTAGTATCCTTCTGGGATCAGAGACGCAAGGAACGCGACATACCTTGAATCAGTGTGAGATTGATTAGGCTTCAACTACATTCCAGACCGAAGTTAGCTTTGTAGTAAGCTAGTGTTGTAGCGTCTTCATACAGTGTGGTTTTCAAATCTGGACTAGGTCCCGGGCTTTTTTTACACTTGCGGTTTCCTCGTTACCAAAACTTCTGGTGTCTGTGTTATTTCTTTTCCGCATTATATTTTATTATATAACTGAAATATCACAAGTTGTGCGTATAATCGATCAATTGGGAAATCCAACTTTTTGTTGTTGATTGAAATTGATTGATCCTTGAACGTTGGTCTTTGATACCGTTCATGTTATTTCTCTTATATTCAATCATACTCGCAAATTCTTATTTGTTTGATTGTGGATTGAATTGAGAAATTGAGATATAACTCTTTGATATACTTTTTCTTAAGATTGAGTCTGACTGTCTAGTTGATTCTCTTGAAAGTATATTGGAGTTAGTCTATACATATTGCTAAGCGAAATATTGGGTGAGGTTGTTAGACCCCCAATTTTTCAGAAAGAATAAATGGTTGAGTACACCGTATAAGGAGAAATAATGATGGGTTCCTTGTTTTGTGAAGACCTATTCTTTTGCAGGAATGTCGACTACTCAACGCTCGCAAATTATGAGTGGATTTTTTGATAATTATGTTACATCAAAGACATCATCGAAAGAAGTTGTCGAGCAATATGAAAGTGCATTAAGGTATATAATAGAGAAGAACCTCAAGGAAGACACGCCATGCCATTTTTTTAATGTCAACCTAGCACTCAATATGAAATGAAAAAACAAGTTCAAAACATTTACACTAACGAAAAGTTCCTCGAGTTTCAAAAGGAGTTACCGAACAAGACATACTATGAAATGATTAATGTTCTTGATGATTCCCCGGTGTTAACGTATCACATACAAGAAAAAAAATGGATATCAAACCCGAAGGAAGAGGAAAATGCTTGTATCTTGAAAATACTAATCGTCAAAGTACTCCTGAAAATGCTTGTTTGAAAATACTTCTGAGTCTCCACCTAGAGATGAAAAACAAGAAACAATGATAACAAATGTAGAAGATGTCATTTCAAAAAGAGGAATGCCAATTTGAGTGTAATTCTTATAATTTTGAGTTTCGGGGAATTATTTGCAGGCACGTGTTATGGTGTTACATCGTAATGATGTATTTTTTGATTCTGGAAAAATACCTTCTAAAGAGATGGAGAAAAGATATGAAACGAATACACACGAATATATAAGTCAATTCTGATACTTGGCAATTAACTCTTAGATAGAAGAGATACAACGATTTATGCAAATCCTTTGTCGTGCTTGCAGATGCAGCGTCTTCAAGTAGTGCCAAGTGTGCATGTACTAAGAAATAGATACAAACATATTGGAGGTCAGTAATTTCAATGAGGATTCTACTTGCAAGTCGAACGCCAAAGTGAAAACTACTAACTCTCCACCGATTAAAAGTAAAAAGATCAGTAATCCACCCGCGGCCCCAAACAACTATACAGTTACACACCGATTTAGGTACTTAAATTACTAAAATAAAAATTATCCGACTATAACTAATCAAAAACATCATTTATGCTTTAAAAGGAAGAAAAAAGCCATCTGAATATCAATTTTTTTTTGAAAGTTATGCTTTTCAACTTTGTCGTAGAAAGAATAACTTATTCTTCTTACAATTTTAGGGATACCTTCACACTATCAGGGCCGAGCCTGATAGGCAAGCAGGGTAAGTGGGGCTTCGGGGCAACAAAAAATCTTGTTATGATAGGGGGTTTTCGTCAATAAAAAAAAGGTGGATCGAAATATGAATTATGTATCAAGGACTAAAAATGATTATCAGAAATAGTTTAACAAAAACGTTTTTAGCTTATTTGTTTTCTGTTTTCAGTTCTTTACTCTCCTCCTTTACTTCTCCCACCGCAAACCACCATATACTAGTATACCCACCACTAATAGGTAGTACCCAGAGTTATCTTTTTTTTTCCTCCTTCTTCTTCTTCTTCTTCTCAAATAATATAATAACAACAATCAACTCAATTATGCCCTAATTTAATGATTTTATAATAGATATTGATACTGATTTTTTTTGCCCTAATTGATGTTTATATAATGAATTAAACCTCTTGATGATTTATGAGTATTTTTAATTTTCATTAACCATGATGTTGTTTAATTTTTAGAATTTGTGTAATGTTTCTATATTAGTTTTTTTTTTTTGGATATAATAGAATAGGTATTATACCTATTAATGATGATATTTTTTGCCCTAATTTATGTTTCTATACTGAATTAACCTCTTAATGATTCAAGGATAGGTTTGACCAATTTAACGAGAACATATATGTTTCTTATTTGACTTAAAGAAAATAAAATCTATGATTATGATGATAGCTTGTTGGCATCATGTATTAAACTTGGAAGATTATTTAAGTTATGATACATGTTCTGATATTGATGGTAGAGACCTCTGAACCGAATTAAAGATTATGAAAAAGACTATGCCGGATGAGAACAAGAAATCACTTAGAGTATTACATTATTTGCAAAGCTTGCAAACTTGTTATCCTTGTGGTACTTATAGAGTTTTGCTTTCTGTTCTAGCTACGGTGGCCACTGCAAAAAGAATCTTTTCCAAGCTGAAATTAATAAGTATTATCTTCGATATTCAATATTTACTAAAAAATCCTTAGCTCATAAATAACTGGATTATAAGTTTATTATTAGAGAGTTTGCGTCTAAGAACATGCGAAGGGCAGAGAATTACAACAACCTTGGAATGTTTTTAATTTAATTATTAATAGCGGAACAACTAATAATAGTTTATTAATAGAAGTTTACGCAAATTATTTTCCATATGGAAAAAAAAAAGTTAATTGGGTTCAGGGAAAATTCTTTTCAGGAACGAGCCTGACACTATGGTTGGATTCAAAATCTGTAACTCATAAATATTTTTGATTAGCCCTTAGATTCTCTTGTCTTTGTGTGTCAGAAAGTGAGAATGTGAAACTTGATAATCTAAATGCAATACGAAATAGTTTATTCTATGCATCAATTACATTTTACAAGCAGCCTCGTAACTACATTTATCTTTCTGTTTATTTTTTTTTTCTTTTTGGCGGAAACAAAAATCAAAACGGAAAAACAAACAAGAAACAAAGGAAAAACAAAATACCGAATAAAATAGGAAATTGAAAGAGAAATCTCAAGATAACAACGATGTCATATCCATAATCTTTCATATCATCAATAGTTTATAATGATGATTAGTAGTCCTTGGAGCAACAACACCCACAACTCCACTAAGTAGTAATCATTCGCCGGCAAGCTAGACCAATCTTTGATTTGCTTTTCCCGCATTTCTTGAAACATGATTTCATGAAACCCTGGCATGATAGACCATCAACTACTCTTCTCGTCCCCGTTGAATTAGCAGCATCTCCCATGGGACATTCACTACCATCTGGCGGAGTATCAGGAGCAGCAGCCGTGTCTGCAATCGTGATCATGCAAAAATAAATGAGATTTGAAAATGATTTTGAAACTCCAATTAGTAATCGTTCTTTTGCGTATATGTAGTACTAACTAATTAATCTATAAAATAGAATATTAAGTAAAATAAAATTCTTGTGTGTTTATATATATATAATATATGCTTATCGGTAGATGCGGATACAATAATCAACAACAAAAGAAAACCAACCAAGAAAAGGGTAGAAGAAGATGAAATCTTTGCCATGATAGTTGTTCAAGAAAGGCTTCCAATTGTGATGTCTAAAATAAAATTAATGCTTTAAATGTTGTTGAAATACTTGCAATAAGATGATCTTGCAGGTTTCTAATCAAAAGTTTCCCTTACTATTTTGGTGAAGCTTGCCCAATTTCGGTAAGTAGTATCTTTTTACGTTAATATGTTCTTTCTTGATTTCCTTTTCCATTGATTTATACATGATTCATTGGTTATTTGGTAGAATTTATACTTCATAACTTCAATCTATGAGAAGATAAAAAAATATCATTTTCCCTTCCCTATACGAATTATCGGTTTCGTTAAAGGATGTTAATAGTGAAGGATATTGATAAATTGTGTGTGAAATATAATATTGTAGCACATGTTTATAAAAAATCTCAACATGCAGATATAAACGTAGAAGTGTGTGATTTTGTTGATTGTCCGGATGTTGAGATTTTGAATACTAAAGATCAATGTGAGATAATTGAATTAAAGATAAGAATGGAATTCGATATGGCAGAAGAAATGTTTGAATATTATAAAATTTTTGTATACAAAAGAGGTTTGGTGTTGTAACACGGTCGTCCGGAATGGATAACGGAAAACTTAGACATGTATGTTAAAGTTGTTTTCGAGGAGTCAACCGTAAAACCTTATCAAACACACCGTTGAATGTCGGCCCGATTTCAAAAACTAGTTATAAAGTTGATGTATCAGCAAGACTTCACAAATATGATAAATGGAGAATATTATGTTTTGGCTGATGATCACAATTATAGGTTATGCGAAGCAGTACTCGACATTTGAGATGTAACAAAAAAATTGAGATTGCGTTTAAGAAGAAGCTCTTACTGAATCATAAAGCAAGAATTAGAACGAATTCATCCATTATCAGTTGAAGCAGGTGGACATGAGAAGCTTACATGTAGTGAGAAATATGCTAAAAAAAACTTATGAGTGAAAAACTTATGGAACTAGATGAAGGAGATACATCAGAACTTCTAAGTTATTTTGTTAAGATGCAAAAACAATGCACAACTTTTTATGTAGCATTGATATGGACAAAGAGGAACGTTTGAAGAGTGTATTTTGGGCAGATGAAATGTGCATAAAAGATTACAAAAAATTTGATGAAGTCATTACAATTGAGAAAATCTCCTACACAAATAGATATGATATGCCATTTTCTTATTTTGTTAGGGTAAACCATAATGGGCAGTAAATTGTGTTTGAATTTGGATTGGTCTTAAATGAGGCCACCAAAACTTTTATTTGGTTATTTGAATTTTGGCATAATTACATGGGCGTTTGTGCTGCAAAAGGTATTATCACTGATCAAGATAGTGGCAAGGCTGTGATAAGAATAGTTTTTCACATGCTAAACACAGATGGTGCTTATGGCATTTTATGAAAAGATTCTTAAAAAACCAAACATCCTAGAGAAGTAATAGTAAATAAAATCTAAGTTAAGAAAAGTCGTCTACGATACATAAAGTCCAGCTGACTTTGAAAAAGGTTAGGGTGAAATATTTTAGAGGTATATAAGTTTGAGAAAGAGTAAATGGTTGAGTACATTGTATAAAGAGAAATAATGATAGGTTTCTTGTTTTGTGAAGACTTATTTTTTGGCAGGAATGTGACTACTCAACGCTCGCAAAATATGAATGCAGTTTTTGATATTTATATTACATCAAAGACATCATTGAAATAATTTGTGGAGCAATACGAAAGTGCATTAAGATACATAATAGAGAAGGAGATCAAGGCAGATGCCATGTCATTTTTTAATATCAAAACATTTACTCTTGATGAAAAGTTCCCGAGTTTCAAAAGGAGTTAACAAACAAGACATACTATGAGGTGACTAATGTTCTTGATGATTCCCCGGTGAGAACTTATCACATACAACGAAAAAATGGATATCAAAGCCGAAGGAAGAGGAAAATGGTTTTCTTGAAAATGTTAATCTTCAAAGTACTTCTGAAAATGATTGTTTTGAAAGTACAGTCCTTGAAAGTACTCCTAAGTCTCCACCTGAAGATGAAAAAGATGAAATAATGATAACATTTTTGTAGAAGATGTCATTTCAAAAAGAGGAATGTCAATTTAAGTATAACTCTCATAATTTTGAGTTTCGGGAAATTATTTGCAGGCACGTGTTATGATGTTACATCGTAATGATATATCTTTTATTCTAGAATAATACCTTTTAAAGAGATGTAGAAAATATGTGAAACGAATACACACATATATATAAGTCAATTTTGATGCTTGGCAATTAACTCTCGGATAGAAGCGATACAACAATTTATGAAATTCCTTTGTCGTTCTTGCAGATGGAACGTCTCCAAGAAGTGTCAAGTGTGCAGGTATTAATAAATGGTTACAAACATAATTGGAGGACAATAATTTCAATGAGGAGTCTACTTGCAAGTCGAACGCCAAAGTGAAAATTACTAACTCTCCACCGATCAAAAGTAAAAATATCAGTAATCCACCCGCGGCCCTAAACAACTATATAGTTACACACTGATTAAGATAACTTCAATTATTAAAACAAAATTTATCCCACTATAACTAAGCAAAAATGTCATTTATGCTTCAAAATGAAAAAAAAAATATAAATATTATTCTATTTTTTTTTGTAAGTTATGCTATTCGACTTTCTCGTCGAAAGAATAACTTGGTCTTCTTAAAATTTTAGGGACCCCTTCTCACTATCAGGGCCAAGCCTGATAGCTGGAAGGATGAGCCATGGGGTGTTCTAGTAGGAGGTTTCCATTAATAAAAAAAAGAAGATGGACTGAAATATGACTTATATATCAAGGACTGGAAATGACTTATACAAATAGTTTAATATAAATGTTTGTAGTTTATTTGCTTTCTTTTTTCTGTTTTTTACTTTCCTCATTTTCTTCTCCCACCACAGACCACCATATAATGGTATACCCACCACCAATAGGCACTACCTAGAGTTATCTTTCATTTATTTTATTTTCTTGTTCTTCTCACATAATCCAATAGCAATGGTCAACTCAATTTATGCCCTAATTTAATGATTTTATAATAGGTATTGGTACTGAACTTTCCCCTCCTAATTTATGCTTATATAGTGAATTAACCTCTTGATGATTTATGAGTTTATTTGATTTTCAGTAATTATGATGCTGTTTAATTTGATTAAATGATGTTTAATTTTTGGAATTTGTGTAATGTTTCTATAGGAGGTTTTTTAATTGACAGAATATAATAGGTTTTAATGCTTCTATTATTTTTCCTAATTTATATTTCTATGGTGAATTAACCTTTTGATGATTCAAGGATAGGTTTGAGCAATTTAACGAGAACATATAGAAGCTAAAATCTATAATGATGATGATAGTTTGTTGGCATCATGTATTAAACTTGTAGATTAGTTAAGTTATGGTATATGTTCTGATATTGATGGTAGAGACCTCTCGAATGAATTAAAGATTATGCCGTCTGAGACAAAGAAACCACTTAGAGTATTACATTATTTGCAAAATTTGCAAGCTAGTTATCCCAACGTTACTTATAAAGTTTTGTTTATTGTTCTAGCTACGGTGACCACTGCAGAAATAAGCTTTTCCAAGTCTTATCTTCGATCTTCGATGTTAGCTTAAATTGCCTTAGCTAATGAACAAATGGCTTATAAGTTGATTACTAGAGAGTTTGCGCCCAAAAACACCTGAAGGGAAGAGAGTTACAACAACCTTGGAAAGTTTTTAATTTATTAATTAATAGCGGAACAACTAATAACATTTTATTAATAGAATTTTGTGTAATTTTTTTCATAGGGACAAAAAAGATAAATTAATTGCGTTTAGGGAAAATTCTTTCCAGGAACCGGCGTGACACTATGGTTGGATTTAAAATCTGTAGCTACTAAATGTTTTTGAGTAGCCCTCAGATTCTCTTGTCTTTGTGTGTCGGAAAGTGATCATGTGGAACTTGATAATCAAATGCAATACTGAATAGTTTATTTCATGCGTGAATTACCTTTTACAAGAATCCTCGGCTTGTTTCAGCCTCCCAACTACATTTATCTTTTCATGGTTTTATTTATTTATTTTTTTGCGGAAACAAAGATCTAAACGAAAACACAAACAAGAAACAAAGACAAAACAGAAAACCGAAGAAAACAGGAAATTGAAGGAGATATCTCAAGATATCTACAATGTCATATCCATAGTCTGTGATATCATTAATTGTTCATAATGATAATTAGTAGTCCTTGGAGCAACAACATCCACAGCTCCACTTAGTAGCAGTCATTTGCCGGCAAGCTAGACCAGTCTTTGATTTGCTTTTCCCACATTTCTTGAAACATAAATTTATACAACCCTGGCATGATAGACCATCAACTACTCTGCTTGTCCCCATTGAATTAGCAGTATCTCCCATGGGACATTCACTACCATCTGACGCAGTACCAGGAGCAGCAGCCGTGTCTACAATCGCGAGCAAGCAAAATAAGTGAGATTCGTAAATGATTTTGAAACTCCAGATAAGATTACTGGATCATTAATCGTTATATTGCATTTGTAGAACTAATTAATTAATCGGTAAAATAGAATATTAAGTAAAATAAAATCCCTGTGTGTATATGCTTCCCTGTAGTTGCCGATACAGTAATCAACAACAAGAGAAAACCAACCAAGAAGAGGATGGAAGAAGATGAGATCTTTGCCATGGTAGTTGCTCAAGAAAGGCTTCTAATTGTGATGTCTCAGTAAGTTTAATGCTTTAAATGTTTTTGGAATACTTGTAATGAGATGATCTTGCACTCTCTCTATTTATAGATGAGAGAATCACTTCACTTAGTAGCCTGCACCTGCAAAACTGAATTCTTTATGCTTTCCCTTAACGTGTTACACATTTCCGATGCATAACGTGTTACCAAGAATTGATTAATAATGTATGCCCACGCGAACATGACTAGGAAGTCCATGATTGACTGCATCTTGCACCACCTGTGACCTGCGAAATGTTTTGTTTGAAATGCAAAAGAATTGTTTAAGTATGGGGGTGGGTGTTGATATGATGGTCTGGTTAATCAATTAATCAAATAAAATGTATCCGCATGGGCACGGTCGGTGGGTCGAGCTTTTTGTTAAGAACCTAGAAACGATGAAATTCAACACGTGAAATAGTACACTAAGGTAAGAGAGTCTACAGTGCCAAAACCCATCATGAACCGGGATTAATTAATTATTATTAGAATAATTAGGAAATTAGATTTAGATTTGCGTTTCATAAGAAAATTACAGTGGTAAGAAGAAACTACTGAACTGGATGGTTTACTACAGAACGTTGAAAACTAGTACCAATTACAATGGTGCTAATGTTCACTTACTGTAGTTATTTTCTGACCCAAAATGTGGGCTCGATCATTTTGGGTCAAGTGAACGCTGCAGAGGTGCCAGATTACTGGTGAGGTACCATAATTATTTGGTTTTACGGATTTTGATGCTTTTTCTCTGGTGTAGATATGAAGTGAACGGACCCAAATTTACACCATAATTCATAGAGTTTTTATTGTTGTCTTAACTTAAACTGACTTTGACCCCGAGCTTCTTAGTGATTGGGAGCGAGTTCGTGCCTCCCAACATACGACTCGTACCCACTTTAATTCGCTTAGCAACCCAAAATGGCCTTGATGGCTTGACGTTAGTCAATGTCGTCAAATATCTTCCATATAACCGATGATATGCATTTTCGGTCAGCTTAATTACGATGGTTTAAAGTTTGCTTCGGGACATTGTAACGAAAATCTTCCATGCTGACCCGAAATAGACCTCGTGTTCCAAATTTGACTTGCTAAAACAAAATGATCTCAACGCCCGGTAACTATACGAAATTTGGAGTTTGCAGGAGAAAAATGTTGTATTAAAGGAGAAAAGTACCGACTATTAAATTTGATCCTATCTATTACCGTGACATCCAACATGTAATCCGGCAACAAAATTTAAGTCCTAACTACTCTTAGTGACACAATATATTAACTTAGCTCGCCTTTGGATAAAGGGCTTTTTACAAATCTAGGTCTTTTCTTTATGGTTTACAAAACTAAGCCTCTTTTTTTATTTCTTATAAAACTAGGCAAGTTTTGACCAAAATAGACGGATGGAAAGTTAACCTCCACGTGGGCAGTTAACAGGACTTAAAAAGATATATTGGCCCTTTGAGTCGTTGAGTTCACTCCTCTTCTGGTTGTAGGTGGATAGTTCAAGACTTCTACCAAACACCAATTGCGCATGTATTGCTAATAAAGATCTAGAGTTGCCTTCTCACTTTGTATCTTTGCCTGCACCTACATCTGAGTCTCAACAGCAACAACCTATTGCGCATGACAGCATAATCTTCAGTTGCACTATCTTAAGCCTTTTCATTCTGCCCAGCACCATCATATTGCAGCTGCAATATCACTGCCTTACTCACCCTTCATGCAATCATTCTCAGATGCAGTCACACCACTTCTCTGCTTGGCAACAACAACCTGAAATCTCATCTCACGACGAATTTCAATTATCTCTCAGGACACTGTAAATTACAAGACGATTGCAACAACACCCTTGCTCACAGACTCAACTATAGATTGAAATGGCGAAGAAAAGTCAGACGGGTTGTGACTGGATTGCATTAACAAAAACTAATCACTCAGGGCTTTTGACAAACACGTTGTATGCGTGTGCAAACTGATGATGGACAAAACTATATTGTATTTGTTTTCCTGCTAATTAGTTCTCCTTCCCTGTAAAACTCAATCTCATACACAACCCAAACATTTCTCATCATTCATAATCTCTGAACATCTTAATCTTCTGTCATTCAACATCAATTGAACCGCATCAGTTCACTGTTCTTTTGCAAATTAGATGATGTTGATTCATGGGATTTAGAAAATCAAATTATCACTCACTTTTCATCGTCCTCTGACACTATAAATACACGTCTATCATGTCCGGCCCTAACTCCATTTCAGACCCTTCTCCTTGCTCAGCTCAATTCCAGAGCCCAATCCAAATTGAAGCAAAACCCGTGTATATTTCATCACCAGCAGCAACACCATCAGCTTAAAAGTTGGAATTTTAGACGTTTGATTCAGATGGGGATAATAGTCTTCTGGTGAGAAAACCAACTTAATATTCTATCGTTCAACTTTGTTCAACTGTTTCGATAGAGCATCAACAGGTTCAAAAACATCAGCAATATCCAAATTTCCTTTATCCATTACCAATTTCACTTCATTCTCTTACCCAACCCTCCAAAACATCAAAATACATTCATACAATCTGTAACTCTTCTTCGAAACCTTCTTAACCCTAGTTTTGAATTTCGAAAATTTAGTTTGCACATTAAACAAAATCAAAATCAAATTTAAACCCAATTTTTACCTTTGATCAGATAAAAGAAGCCCTAGCTCATTATCATCTCCGTCTTTGTCTTGGTGATTTTTGAATTGAAGAACAGTAAAAAAAATATAATGGAATCAAACAGATTAAAGATTCAGATGATGGCGATGGCAATGAAGATGCTGCTACGGCTTCACTATTTAAATCATTATCAAACCTCAACTCCTTATCAAAATTCAATTGATTCTCTAGTTAAAACTCACACTTGAAACCCTTTTCCATGCGTCTGCAACTTGCGATTTATTTTTCTATCTCTTCTGATCTAGCCCACGATATTTGTCATATGGAAAGGGCATAACTGTAATCTCTGCAGATCACGAGATCTCGCTGTACGATATATTGAGGAAATATTGACAAGTCTGACACGATATTGACTGAGACAACAAATTTGGATGATCGGTTCAATTGGCTTAGATTTGTAACAAATAAAAAAAGAGGCTTAGATTTAAAAACGAGGGTCCTAGAAAAAGCCTCTAAATGTATATATTCCTTGGATAAAAGCCAATCTTAAACTTCATTTTCAAGAAGAAGCAAATTATGTTGTATTTCTATCGGCCGCTTAAGAAGCCAATTTTAAACAAAATTTGTGGGACTCGTATTTCTATCGGCCGCTTTGAGTTGGATTTGTTTCATTATTATTCCCACTTGATTTTTTGTTCTTTGATTTTCTTTGGGTGATCGTTTCCAATTTCGGTTTCCTTTTTCTTGTATCGATTGTATTTATTGGGTTGAGGTACTCCAATAAGTACCTCTTTTTCTTTGAATTTTTCCTATTGACCGATCAAGTAGATTAGAATTGCAATCTGTTTGAACATTCCATTGTAGTCCAGCCCGGTTAGGATACCTGGCTTTCACCCAGGCGACCCGGGTTCAAATCCCGGCAATGGAACTTTTTGCATAAAATGTTTTCTATATTTTCAGTATTTTGTGTGTCCAATAGGTGATAATTATTTGTACCTTGATAATTTTAACGCAACACTAACTAACCTTGATAATTTTAACGCAACACTAACTAAAAATAATAATACAGATTTTAGCATCTTAGCTACTTTATTTTCTTGTATGAAAGCTCAAGTAGATTAGGAAACCTAGCAAACTGCAAAATCACCCGAACGGAAAAATAAAAAGGCACAAACAAAAAGAGAAACGAGAAATTCTAAAATGACAACGATGTCCTTGCATATCTGCAGTCCTTGATGCCATCACAGTAGATTAGTATACAATGATGATAACTAGTCCTTGGAACAGCAACACCCGCAGCTCCACTTAGTAGAAGTCATTTGCCTACAAGCTAGAAGAGTCTTTGTTTTGCTTTTTCCACATTTCTTAAAACAAGATTTCGTACAACCATCACATGATAGACCATCAACTATTCTACTCGTCCCTTTTGAATTAGCGGCATCCCTCATGGGACATTCACTACCATCTGGTGCATTACCAGAAGGAGTAGGAGTAGACTTGTCTGCAATCATGATCAATTAGCAACAATATGCCAGATTGAAATTAATGTTATTTTTGGAATTCCCAGTTAAGATAATTAAATTTGTAATTGTTTTTGCATATATATGTATAATAGTAATTAATTAATTTATAAATAGAACACAAAATATATAAATAAAAAAAAAGGCGAAATTTGTGTATGTGCTTACCAGTAGCTGGGAATACGGTTATCACCAACAAGAGGAAACCAATCAGGAAGAGGATGGAGGAAGAAGAAATCTTTGCCATGATGATTATGGTTGGAAAAGTTATGCTGTCTAAGTTTAGTGCTCTGAAATCTAAATGCTCTTGGCGTGGTTGTAGTGGGATTATCTTGCCATCTTATATAGAAGAAAATAGTAGATCACTTAACAGTCAGCAAAATTATTGGTTTTTTGTTTTATCTATAACGTGTTATTACATATGAATTCCAAATGCATAAACGTGTTAGAAAGAAACGCGTAGCCACTGAAGATGACTTAGGAAGTCCATGATAGCATCAGCATCCACCGATTAATTGTTGTCTGGATGCAAAAGACTATGATAGCATTAGCACCCACCGATTAATTTTTGTACGGATGCAAAAGAATAAAGATTTTGAGCGTGGGGAAGATAAATGTGGATATGATGGGTTCATTAACTAAGAAAAAGAACTAAATAAAATAAAAATGGAGCAGGTTGGTGCGCAAAGTTTTCTCCATTGAAGAAATGAGGAAACTGTGTTGATAAAATTAAAACACGTAAAATATTACGGTGCTAAAAATGCAGGACGAAGTTGGATTGTAGTTATTTACGGTGGTAAAAAAAAACTATTTAAGACGGACCCGAAATCTTCCTTAATATTTTTGTAACGAAATGCTCAATTAGTGGATAACTACAAATTATCTATGAAATACTAGACAACTAGAAAGATAAATAAAAGATGAAGAATGAACAAAATCTATATGAAACAGGGTTGGATAAGGGAATTTATGGTTTATGGAAGGAAAATAGGAAACAATTGTGTTGAGAAGAAAAATGATTTCATGCTTTATACAAGATGTTAGTTTGCATTGTCTCATAGTTTGGGCTAAAAACCATTTGAGCTAGACAAATATGTTGAGATTACCATCAACTGAGAGCGACATCAGTCAATTTCATCGCCAACTAGACCTTGTCAGATTGAGTGTTTGAATTCATACATGTGTATGACCAATCGGGTATAATTAAGCCTTCACAAAATTACCCGGGAAAAAGCAGAGAAATTGAACGATATGATTCTAATGTCCTTGTTTGGAATATGTCAGAGAGAAACTCACTGTTGATGGTTGCTTAAGTTGAAGCCTCTTTTAGAATGTGAAACAGTAAAGAAGGAATATGTCACGAACCTCCTGCGTTTTGCTGCTAATGGCAAAGCCACGGTCCTATGGCGGGTGCATGACAAAAACAGTGTTTTGGCAGTCAAGGATGGCTGTTTCCATGGGTGTTGTGAGCTATAGTGAGAGTTTTCTTTGAGAAGGAAAAATCATCAATCTCGAAATTCCACTCAATTAATGACAATTTCATCTACCGATATGGTTTAATCTACCTCTCCATTTTCCCCTTTTTTATTTAAATAAATTTTATTTCCAATGCAATTCCCAAGTGGTTATTCTTTTTAAGGAGAACTGAATGCTATATTACCTTGTACGTCTCACTCTATATTACTAAAATACTAAGTATCTTGCAGGAAGGACAGGTATATGCACTTTCCATTTCCAAAGGTTAGCTCTCACTTAATTTTTTTTTCATAACATGATTTTATTTTATGTGCAAAAGTAACAGTATAGATTTGATATTTATCTTGTTTCGTTTTGGAGATCAAAATATCAAACTAATAACATTGTTTTGCTATTTCTTTAAGATTCGATAACGATGGGAAACTCGATTTCAACAGCACCTTCTAAATTCATTTGGAAGATTGAGAATTTTTCTAGCTTGAATGACAAAGAATGCCATTATTCTGATAATTTTGTTGTGAATGGTATGTATATATGTAGTACGTACTACAGCCCATTTGTTTTGTGTGTATATGTTTATTTGGTTCAATTGCATGCATAGACTGATTGGTTTAATTTCTCTCTTTGTTGATCTTATGATTGAGCTATGTTCAGACCTTTTAGGCTGATTTTTTTGCTTTCTAAGAGCGTCCACGGTGGGAGAGTAAATTCAAATATTTGGTCTTTTGAACAGATGTAGTGGAACGTACTATCGATCAAATTTTGATCAACGACTAAAACCCAGAGTATATTTGGTCTGAGACCAAGACTAAACCCAGATATAGTCGAGCGTTGATATACTTCACGCCCCACCACCAGGCGGACATATAATGCACGTCCCACATCAGGCGTTGGTATAGTCTACGCCCCACACCAGGCGTTCGTATAGTTTACGCTCCACATGGGGCGTACGTAAAGTCTACGCCCCATTTTTTTTTTTTTTATTATTTTGTATGGGGCGGGCATTATACCCCCGCCCCATTCTTTGTTTTCAAATTCATTTTAGTGGGGCGGGCTTTATACCTCCGCCCCACTTCTTTCAATTTTTTTTTTTTTTTAGTGCACGTCCCAATCAGGCGTTGGTATAGTCTACGCCCCACACCAGACGAACGTATAATGTAAGTCTGACCAAATTTAGTCTTTCCACCGTAGCGTCACACACCATACTAAACCCAAAATTTGATCTTTTTTTCCCTCTTTGATCTTTGGTTATACTCACACCACTGCAGTTGCTCTACATGCTTCTTTTCTGTTCTTCTCTTTTTTTGTTTTCAATAGACTCAGCTATTGATCTATTCCACTGATATTCACATATTTTCATCAGGCAAGACAACACAGAATGCCGTCGAATTACATTTGTTCTTCCTTAAATTGATTCGTGTTCTTGATGACACAAACAACAGTTAATGTTTGTGATTGCCATCCCTCTTCGACGTAAGCGATCAATAGTTGGTAATCCATGCACGGTTGTTTGGGTGATTGATTTACTTAAATCCATTTACAAAGGGAAGAACAAATCTTTGAGGTTTGAAGAAAAGGATGGTGAGAATGTTTACGAAGTTACGATTCAAAAAAACACAGAAGGGGATTACATTAGGATTTCTAGACTTAAGAAAGTTGATGGTGATAAGGGAGTGAACATATTTATTCCTAATGGGGATAACAAGAGTTGTTGGTCAATTATGGCGGAGGTTTTAGATTGTTTCATGAAGAGGGTGGGGTTAAAGAAGGTTGTACAGGAGGTTCCTAAGGATTTTGATTTTCCTAGAATGAATAAGCAAACCAAATCTAAGATTATAAGGTCAGGTTTGGTTGTCTTATCTCATAAGCTAAACTGGAATAAGGTAGCAGTGTCAATTAAAAGGGAGATGAGGATAAAACCGTACATCACGATACAAGTTGTTAATGATTTAGAAGGTGTGATTCAGCTGGAAGAGGAGGAGTGGAAACATCTATAGAAGCCATTGAGGTGGAGAGATGAAGGTGTTGACTTTCATTTTTCTATTTCAGGGGGGTTATCAAGGTACGTGAATGAGAAGAAAATGGTGATTAACAGTAAGAAGAAGACGGAGGAGGGCACTGTGTTTGGTATTAGTACTCTTCTTATGCGTCAGCGTATTAATGTTGAAAATGGTGGTTAACAGTAAGAAGAAGACGGAGGAGGGCACTGAGATTTCAGCCTGTGGGACGGTGATCTAGAGGTAATAATTTGGATATATCGTTTCTCTTCGGATGAAATCCTCAGTTCATCAGTAATCTTCTTATGCGTCAGCGTATTAATGTTTACGAACTCTTTAGGTGACGTTGAGTAATCAAATGTATCCTAATGCTCGGAAATCTTTTCAAGAAGACGAAGATGTTGTTTCTTATGCGGAGAATTCTGAAAACATTGGGGGCTTTAGTGTTCTGAAAAGGCATGTTTCTTTAAATAAAAAGATTTGGTTGAAATATGGGCATATAGCTTCAACAGCAGTAATGCCCGCCTCATCATATCAAAGCTTACTCACTCTGGTCACTGACATAATGAATTCCATTGCTTATATGTATCGAAGTCGTCTTAGTGATGTAACTACCGAAAATACGGAAAATTCGTAGCTATACCCAAACTTGTATTCATTGTTCTTCACTAATAATTATTGGATTAACATAGACTCCATTAAAGTGTTTTTGAGAGCTCCAGATCTAGTTTTATGGAAGAAGAAGATGAGGATAAATAAAATCTGATCCCTTTCTCTCTGTTAGATATTTTCTTAAGTACCAGAGAGTAGAAATGAATTTACAAAAATGTCTTTTACTTACAAATTAAGGAAACTAAGTTAAGATACTATGTTGTCTATCTTAGGGATGTTATACTACTACGGCCTTCATTTGGCGCCACATGTCGAGTATGGTATTTTGGTATCTACATTTTGCCCTTCTTTCCTTGCTTCGATGCTATTTTGCCCTTGTATGTTTGGTTGTTAATTCTTCGTGTTGGCGAGAAGTAGCAAGGTGTTGTGTTATATGTAATGACCTAAAATTGACGAAGTACGTAGTGGGCAAGATATCTTCGTTCACGTTATCCCTTTGCTTTAGAGAAAATGATACCGCAATCTCGGGTTTGCATGGTCCACTTCTTGCATATTTATTCATCATTTCTAGCGGCCCCATCAGTTATACTGCCTTTTCCCTTGTTGAGGCATTGCCTGTCGTTCCACTCAATGTTCACACGATGCTATCATGTTCAACCCCTGCTTCGTTCGCCTTATACTCTTCATCTGGTGACCTTCTGCTTTATCACCTCGCGGCATTCGATCTCTTCGCAGTGACCCTTCCTGCTTTTGCTCATTCCGCCTTGGCTTTCCTTTTGGTGTTGTTTCCAACCCTGCACGAGTCAGAGTGGTTGACATGCCCTCCTTCTCCATCCATTGCAACTTATCCTGCCTTTGCGAGTTTCCCGTCTGTACCCTCAATCTTCGTAGCTCATGTAAGATTTACTGATCTACAATCCCTCTTCTTGCTTCGTCAATGCTTCTTTCTCTCTCATTGCGTTTGCTTTCATCCTCGCGCCTTCTTCCTTCTTTGTATCTTATCCTATGATTTTCATATATCGCCTCTACTAGTAGCTTTCTTAGGTCTCTCTCGGTCATATCCTTCTAGCATCCTTCTCTTCTGCATTCCTCGTCCGTTTTCTACTTCGTGATCTTCATAAGGGCCTTCCCCTCGATACAGGGATCCTTTTCCAGGACGAAGCTGTTATCGTTTATGAGTTTGCATCTCCTGCTTGCGAGTTTCCAATATCCACTTCGTTGCAGCGTTCGTGCTCTTGTTGTGTCATCTGGTCGCCTCGTCTTGCCGTTCCAGCTTGCCTTCCCGATTGGTACCTTACTTGCCTTTTCTTTCGACGGGGTGTCTTACTTGGTTCCTTCGATGCCATGTCCTTATCAACAATATCCTCCTCCACCTCTTCTCTATCCATCCCTTTCTCCGTGATAGACCCGGCTTTCATGGTTCAGACAAGTTCCTTCATGGATTCAGCTTCTATGCTCAGATTGTTTTTTCGTCGTCCTACGGTTTCTCGTTCTTCATCTACTGATGATGTACTTTCTTTCGTTTATTCTCTCCGGGCCTCCAACCGCTTACTCCTTCTTACCATCGTTAGGGATTTCGTTCGTATTGCTCTTCTCATGCCTAAGATTCTGATCATTCCATTCTTGATCTCTACTTGACACAGCTACCAACTTCGTAGAGATTACGTTTGACGGCTCCCCTTTCTCGTATTTTAAGTCGTCTTCCACAACGTGTACCGTTCTTGGTAAGAACCGAAAAGTTCCTTGCTAACTTACCTATGCTTTTTCTCCAAGACTATGTATTCCTCCTGATATTCCCTCAATTCGTTCATTGTTAACGAGCTTCAATAGTATAAGTTAGTTTTGATGATTTTCTTCCACGCTTCCTCTTTTTCGTTCACATCTTGCCTCGTTGTGGCTTAACGACCTTTCATTCACATGCATTTTCCGTATATGTGTACTTCCTTTTGCTTTGGTAGATGAAGGAACTTAAGCTATCCGAAGGAAAAACCATATGATGTTCCTTTGTTGTCTCTGCCCTTGTCTTGCTTAACTCCTTACGTTCGTTAAGTCCTGAAGGTGTCAGTCTTGCCTCGTGTCGTTTTTGGTTCCTCGTTGCGTGGTTTTGGTTCTTCGTTCATCCATTGATCTTCGCGTTGTTTTGTTCTTGATTCGCGTTGTTTCATTGTTCCTTGCATGCCCATTTTCTTTGCCTCATCGATTTCGCTTTTGCTACAAGTTCGCTCCATCCACGACTTCATTCAACTTTAGCTCTTGCATTGTATGATTTCATTGCCTCCAAGTGTATTACTTCATAATCATCTTTCTTCACTTCATTTTCTTTCTTTCTTTTCTTTTGCTTTTGTTCGCTTTCTTTCTCTTGCCTCTTGTACATATTTTTGGGGTTGTAAATTGTTACGAGTTAGGTTTTGTTGTCTTCTATTTGTATTTATTGGGTCTTACTAGCCTTTTGAGTAGGACTTAACGTGCCCTCATCTTCTACTTGTAGGCGAAATAAACGCAAAAGAAAGAAAAGAGGCATATAGAGAGACAACAACACCAAAGACGCACATGGCATATAATTACGCACAGCTTAGTCATCGCATAGGGCATGCAAGCAAAGTCAGAGAGGCAACTAAGGGTTGCTAGTGAAGAACTGAAATTGAAGACGTACATACGAATGTACAGAATGACTAAGAAATGGATGCTGCTCGACAAGAGGAAAGACGACTGAATGGTGAAAATCAAGCTGGAAAAATATAGTAAAAAAAAAAATCTGATTTTCATTACTACTAAACCTTGGTCTTTACAAAATTCTGATTTTCTTATGAAATATAAATTCAAAACAAGTTTTCCTCGTATATTTACATAAAAAAAATGTTTTACATGTAAGTTTTATTTAGCCTTATTGTTTTTCAAATAAACTCTTGAATGGTCAATGTGCAAAACACACGTTTGTGAAAACGTTGGGTCAAAAGTCACACGGGTTATTCAGTCGAGATAAGGATGAGAACCAGTTGAAACTGACTGGAAAACGCTCTCAACTGCTTGGTGTGTTGGCAGTTCATGAAGACGGTTGTAGCCCCATTTTTCGCTCCACTTCCCGGTGATGGGCAGGGACTTTGGAGATAATATATAAAGAGGGGAGTCCCTCTTCTTCTCAATAACTGCAACATTTTTTAGTATCCCATTTACTGCAAACATTGAGAGAGAAGAGAAGACTTTATTCTCACACATTGGCTGGTTCTTCATTCTTCAATTCGTGATCATAAGCTCTGTTAAGCTATGTTTCTAATTCTCTTATTTACTTTGAATCATGGTTCTAGTTTTGGGTAAGATCCTGTACTTGTATGCACTGAATGCATAAGATATGCAATTCTAACATTGGTATCATGAGCATGGTTGTGCCCTTAATTGAGAATCTGATTTTGAATTTAGAAACATAATGATTTGTTATTGGAGTATGTTGCCTCGTATGACTGACCTTTATACTCTCAGATTAAGTTTACATAAACCAATCATATGCATTCAAGGTTAACGATAAAATGTCCAAGAGATGTTCTTTTCTGAATAGCATATTTAAGCTTGTAAACATTGAAATTATACTCGGGTTTATCATCAGATACATACGTAGTTGAATTATATGTTGTTTAATTTGGTATATGACACCATAAATTGATATGTATGTACCATTTGACATGATGGATTGTTTCTGACGAAATAATAAAAGGGTTTATCCTATATTGGGTTAAGGAGAACCATTAAAGTGATCATTCAAGATTCAATAATTGGTGTAAGTTCTCAGTCTTGCCCAAAGGTGTCTGACTTGCAAAAATTATTCTTTCATGAATTTAGTTTATAACTATTTGGATCATAAGTGTGTACCTGTAAACAAATGAATTACTAGTACTGCCCAAAGGTGTTTTAGTAAGTTTAAATGTGAACTAGGTAGAGCAGAATAGCTTGTAATATTTGACAAGAAGTGGATAACCCTTACCCAAAGGAAAGGAAGTGTTCACTTCAAAATTGAATGCTAACAAGTTAGTTTTGTAGGCGATTCTCATCGCAAATATGGAGGTGAATTGCATGTTGTCTGTACTTCCCAAAGGTGTACTTAGATGATGTGTCGCTGTCCCGCAAAGTGGAATGCTTGTAAAGCATAATTAATACACTTTGAGTATTTCAGCAAAACCCCAATAAGTCTGATTTACATATTTTCCAGTAGAATGATTGTTGTTTTTGTGCTGTGAATAGAATTTTAACCCATTATTATAATGGTAACTTTTAACAGTTATGGATGGAACTATCATCCAACGACATCTGACTGGAATTGAACCACTTAGTGGTTCAAATTTCAAGAAATGGAAGTCGCAACTGGATATTGTCTTGGGATGTATGGAATATGACATTGCTCTTACTGAAGAGATACCTGCGATTCCTGAAACAAATGAACCTGAACCAGTTAGGATAAAGTATAACAAATGGGTTAGGGCAAATAGGATGGCACTGATGATCATTAAGTCTTCAATAAGTGATGTTATTCGTGGTGGCATTCCAACTAAGGATACTGCAAAAGAATTAATGAAGGAAATCTCAAATCAGTTTACTGGGTCCTCTAAGGCACTTCAATTTACCTATTTAACTCAGCTCATTTCTCTCAAGTATGATGGTCATGGAAATGTTCGTGAACATATTCTCAAGCTGTCTAATCTTATCATTTCTCTTAAGGAGTTAGAAATGGACTTAGGTAATGATTTTCTTGTGCATTTGGTTGTTGCTTCTCTTCCTCGTTCTTTTGAGACCTTCAAAGTGAACTACAATGCTCAAGAACGTAAGTGGACTGTGAGTGAATTAATTGCTTATTGTGTAATGGAGGAAGAACGACAAAAGCAAGGAAAGGTTGAATCTGCGAAGCTGACTTTTCATGGAGCTAATAAGAAAAGTTTTAAGAAGAAAGGTTTCAAGAAAGACTTCAATAAGAAAAATGGGTCTGATCATGCAGTCACTGATAAGAAGAAAGAAAGGGATAAAAGTATTCGTTCTGACCATGGAGGAGAATACTATGGTAGGGCAAATCAAGATGGAGTTAATTTTGGGAAATTTCTTAAATATCTTCAAGAACATGGTATACTTCCACAATATACAACTCCTGGTACTCCTGAGCAGAATGGCGTGGCTGAAAGACGCAACAGAACTTATCAAAATATGGTCCGTAGCATGAGCTGTTACTCTGATTTATGGGATGAAGCCTTGAAGACCGCAGTTTATCTACTGAATCGGGTTCCCAGTAAAGCTGTACCGAAAACCCCTTTCGAACTCTGGACAGGAAGGAAACCAAGTTTACATCATCTGCATGTATGGGGTTGTCCCGCAGAGGCAAGACTCTATGATCCTGACATTAAAAAGTTGGATCCTAGAACTGTAACATGTCGTTTCATAGGATACCCGGAGAGATCTAAGGGTTTTCGTTTCTACTGTCCGGCGAGATCTATGCAAATTGTAGAAACAAATAATGCTAAGTTTTTGGAGTTCGGTGATGGTCATTTAGATCATCGAGAAATGGTGTTTGAAGAGGTTATAGATGATATACCATTTATAATTCCTAGTGTATCAACTGATTTTCCATCGACAGAAGTCTTTTCACCTGTAACTTCTATAATTGATGAATCCATCCATTCACAAACTGTTGAAGCTGTTTAACCTGTAGTTCCTCATTCTGTTGAGACTCTCACACCTATTCCTGAAGAAGTAATTCCCATTGAGCCTGTAGCACCAAGGAGATCCACTAGGGCAAGGAAACCTGCAATTCCTGACGTTTACCAAACCTATCTTCTTGAAGGTGATGTTCAGGAAACTGATGATCCTTCTAGTTATTTGGGAGCAATAAGTAGCAGTAAGGCGAAACAATGGCAGAAATCTATGAAGGAAGAGATGGAGTCGATGGACAAAGTTTTGGAGATAAAATCGCTGCCTGAAGGTGCAAATGTTGTTGGATGCAAATGGGTTTTCAAGACCAAAAGAGATTCTGAAGGGAAGATAGAAAGGCACAAGGCTCGGCTTGTTGCGAAGGGATATAATCAGAAGTTTGGAATTGATTATTCCGACACCTTTTCTCCAGTTTCTAAGAAGGATTCTCTCAGAATTGTGTTGTCTCTAGTAGCGCATTTTAACATGGAACTCCATCAAATGGATGTCAAAACTGCATTCTTAAATGGAGATCTCCAAGAGGATATATATATGGAGCAACCGGAAGGTTTCAAATTAAAGGGAGAAGAACATTTAGTTTGGGAATTGAAGAAGTCGATTTATGGATTGAATCAAGCATCTAGGCAGTGGTACTTGAAATTCGATGAAGTGGTTGTAAGATTTGGCTTCAAGGAAAGTCTTACGGACAGATGTATATATCACAAAGTCAGTGGGTGTCGTATCATCTTTCTAGTATTGTATATGTAGATGATATATTGTTAGCTAGCAATGATATTCATCTCTTACTTGATACCAAGCGTTTTCTGTCTGAAAGTTTTGATATGAAGGACATGGGAGATGCTTCATATGTTTTGAGAATTAAAATTCAGAGAGACCGAAAAGCAGGAGTTCTTGGTTTATCTCAAAGTGCCTACATTGATAAAGTTCTCAAAAGATTTAACATGCAAATTTGTGCACCTGGAGATACACCCGTTGTGAAAGGAGATGTTTTTAGCAAAGATCAGTGTCCCAAAAATGAGATTGAGATGAGGCAGGTGAACTCCACTGAGTATGCATCAGCTGTAGGAAGTTTAATGTACTTGATGATTTGTACCAGACCCGATATTGCGTATATTGTTGGAATGCTTGGAAGATTTCAACAAAATCCAGGTATTGCTCATTGGAGGGCTGTTAAGAAAGTTTTAAGTTACCTACAGAAAACCTAAGATTACATGCTTGTGTATAGAAGTTCTGATTCTTTGAAAGTCATTGGATACTCTGATTCAGATTTTGTTGGTTGTAGAGATATGTTTTAAATCTACTTCAAGCTACATTTTCATTCTTGTTGGTGGTGCTATATCATGGAGAAGTGGCAAGCAATCGTTAGTGACATCCTCAACGATGGAGGCGGAATACGTTGCTTGTTTCGAGGCTACACAACATTCTATTTGGTTGAAGAATTTCATTACTGAGTTGTCGGTTGTGGATTCTATAAATAAACCAATCAAGATCTTTTGTGACAATCAAGCTGTTGTCACATGTGAGGAATGATACCACCTCCAGTGGGAACAAGTACATTATGATCAAGTATATGAGTGTTAGAGAAAAATATCTTCTGGGACTTATTATAGTTTCTCATCTTTCAACTCATTTCATGATTGCTGACCCCTTAACTAAAGGGCTTCCTCCTGGGGTGTTCAAGGAACATGTGTCCCGTATGGGAATTCTAAAGTCTTTGGATACAGTTTTGTAGTGGGAGTTGTACCTTCATATTTTGCTTATGAATTTTAGTTTTATATGCTGGATAGTATTTTTTCGGATCTGTTAATGTAACCTTCTGGTGGAAGTTTTTATCTTCCTTGTTATGTTTCAGAATAATTTTTTTTTTTAAAGAAGTAATTTTGTTACTATTTATTATAGACCTAAAGTAGCCTGATAAAGCTTTGCACAAGCTTCAGTTTTTGCTTGGGACAAACATGAATAGGCATCAGAATAACACATGAAAGGTTGCACTAAACGTTGTTATTCACCTACACCACACTCAACCACTGTAAAGTAAAAGGATGGCCTAATGATTTAGCAACACCAAAATTGAGATCATGGAATGAACTGTGCATAGTAGTGAATGCACTGTGTTTTCATGATCCAATTTTAGTGGTGTTATTTCAATTAGGTGAAGGTTATGGATATGTCTCAGTAAAGCACCCAGTGTGACTAGTTCTTAAAAGATTGATCCAGTACTGTTTGTTTTCATAAAATTCTTCTTGGTGTTTTGTGTTGACCAAGTGGGAGAATGTAAGTTTTATTTAGCCTTATTGTTTTTCAAATAAACTCTTGAATGGTCAATGTGCAAAACACACGTTTGCGAAAACGTTGGGTCAAAAGACACACGGGTTATTCAGTCGAGATAAGGATGAGAACCAGTTGAAACTGACTGGAAAACGCTCTCAACTGCTTGGTGTGTTGGCAGTTTGTAGCCCCATTTTTGGCTCCACTTCCCGGTGATGGGCAGGGACTTTAGAGATAATATATAAAGAGGGGAGTCCCTCTCCTTCTCAATAACTGCAACATTTTTTAGTATCCCATTTTACTGCAAACATTGAGAGAGAAGAGAAGACTTTATTCTCACACACTGGCTGGTTCTTCATTCTTCAATTCGTGATCATAAGCTCTGTTAAGCTATGTTTCTAATTCTCTTATTTACTTTGAATCATGATTCTAGTTTTGGGTAAGATCCTGTGCTTGTATGCATTGGTTGTGATGAATGGCATAAGATATGAAATTCTAACATTACAAACCCATTGGGTCAATTCCGAAAATAATAAATTATCCAAACTTTTCAACTGATTTGGGGTTTTCCAATAAACAAAACAAAACGAATCTTCAGTGATTATTTTCATTCTTTACGAGACAAGGTTAAACACAAACTTTCCTAGATTGTATACTGTATTGAATTGTTGATTGCAGCAAAAAAAGGGGTTAAGCTAATCATGGGAGAATTGTGAAGATGAGTTACGCGAAGACATCCGCACCCAGTGTACATGTCCTACAACAACACGAAAAGGGTTCAATAAAACAGCATGAAGGATTCACAACAAATCTAAAAATATATTCAACACGGCTCTAACAAATTCTCTACAGGCGAAAAGAAAAGATAAGGAGTCAATATCCTAAGGATGATCAAATCAGCAACCAAAGAGGAAATTATAAAAACTTCTTGTGCAGGACAGCTAAAGGAGAAAGTAAGGATTGGAGTTTAACTGACCTTTGAGAGATTAAGCTGAAAAGAAGTTGGAAGGCGAAATTGGCAGAACAGGCGAAGATATAACATTAACAACAAACTAACGCAGGCAGTTTGCACCGGAACAAGTCATACAGACCAATTCCATGAAAGATGTAATCTCGTATACAGATAAAGGTAAAGAGAACAGCTTCGGAGAATGGAGGACACCAACAGACAGCTCACACTCAAGGCATAACTCCGAAGTTTAACGAAATATATTAACATTAACGAAAGAAAACTTAAACAACTCGATGAACAAGATACAACAAGGCAATACGATCATGCGGGTTTATTCTCTCGTGAAAAACCTAAAACATCGACACATCAGGGCGATGATATCGCATCAGTAAGTAAAAGAAGAGATCAAAGCCGCACAGGTGAAAGACATGGCAAAAGGAGTAAACTTCAAAGACGCAGACGTACAGGTCAAATAAAATTCAAGGGTGCTGCAGGAAAAGAAAAACTGGAGTGCGGAGAAGAAGAAAAAGTCATAGGAGCTATAATCTCTAGGTCACTAACTCGGGAGAAGAAGCAAAGAGCACGAAGTAAAGTTTATACAAAGAGCGCCAACAAACAAATAATTTGTAGGAAGCTCGCCACACAAACACAAAAGGAATTGGCACAGATGGTTGTGAGCAAAGTGAACAAGTTTGATGTCGCGCGTTCCATTCTCAACCCACTCATATTTTTCACATGTTTTTTCCAGAACAATAAAGGGAGAATATGATTTACGTTTCAGCATTACGCACGCAGGAAGACGCAAAGATTGTTCAGAGACATATGAGTACGAGTTGGGTGTCACAAGATCGATTCTCACTGCACTTACATTTTTTACACACATTTTCTATAACTGCCAGGGAGAAGAAAATATTAAGAGGGCGGCAATATGACTTTCTTTCACGAACAAAAGCCGTAACAATTGGTCACAGGCCAAGAGAACAACAAGTTTGATGTTTTCGCACGTTCGAATCCCCCTCATGCGTATTTTTTCGCGGCGAAGATAGGGAACGAAACACAAGAGAAATAACAAGAACGAAACTGACGCGTAGATGGTTAAAGATAGAGTATCGTTTTATATTTCCGCGCAGAGGATGACGCACAGATGGTTAAGGAAGAAAGCTATAAGATTTAAATCCTGAGTTTGAATCTTACCTTGTACTCATATTTTTTGGAAAATTTTTGCTCAGAGATCATCACACCAAGTTCGCTCACACCAGATTCCACCAACAAGGATTATCATTGCATGAAGCATACAAGAAGAAAAGGGGAAAAGGCTATAACTATCTTCATCAAGGGCAACAAGAGAAACTCAAAATTACAAACTTACATCAAGATAAATAGAGCACTACAACGAGAAGAAAGAAATGCAAAGAAGAAAAGGACAACAAACACAAAGAAAAGCAAAGAGGAAGAGGGCAACAATAAGACCTACGAATAGAAAAATGAGGAAAAAGTAAGACCTCATAATAAGACTTTAATAGAAGGCAACAGAAGTAAAGACTCCAACTAGGGAGGCTAGGTATCCAATTGTGGCGTGTAGCCGTGCACTCTAGTTCGCATACAGCAAGAGGCAATAATAAGACCTAACGCGCGTCATAATTGGGGAAAACCTAGTTAGCGTGGCTCAAGTGAAAGCTACACCGACCCTGGAGCTTGAGTCATTGAGATTTGGGGTGAAATGAAAGCCCATCCAAGAGAGGCGCCTAAATCGAAAGATTAAGGTGACAAGATCTCTCTTAAGGAGTGCAGAAACTCGATCAAGACGCCGAGGTACACGGTTGAGTCAAGAATACCTGGGGCGTCTGGAGCGTACCTGGCTGCTCTTGACAAGTCTTGACTATGATGCACTCGGTCCCAAGAAACCCCACTTACGGTGCGGTCTTGTAACCATAAGCCATATCAGTGGAGGGATAAAAGGCCGTGAAAACAACTGATTGTTGCATCACTGGATGGGAGGAGCCCACCCTAACCCGGTAGGGGTAAGCTTCTTTGGAGGGGAATTCAGGGGAATATAAAGGACGACACCTTCCATTAGGGAGCTGAATTGTGTCAAAGACGGCAATGTCATGGGCTTCTACTCACGGGAGTATTTAGGCCTGTCGCATTGTCGCATGAAGAATATCCTCCATAGGCAAAAATACAAGAGATGATAAGGCAAGATCAATGGGTCGTTACTCGAAAGGGTATTGACCGCCTGCGATTTTGCCGCCCAACCAAATAGAGGCAAAATAAGACCTTTACTTAGGAAGGAGAAATAAGACCACACTAGAAACACATAGACCTTTATATTGTGATTATATTATGAGATACTAATAGTGCAGGAATAAGGAAGAGAGGCAATAATACAATGCAATACAATGAACTGAAGAGGGACAAAGAACAAAGGTGAGAAAGATGAAGCACAAGCAAGAACATGCGAGGAACAATAAGTATGCGAAGAGGAACGCATATACTAAAGACAAAGCCAAAGAAATGAATAATGGAAGCAACTTGAAGTAACATCAACATTAGTGCGGCAAAATAAGCTAAGTAACACAAACATTATCTACACATTATATTTAATCAACAATAGATAAGCATTCTCACCATATAAGCATCACATTCTCATCATGAAAGCATCGCATAAGCATTTCATGGCATAAGCATCGCATACACATTTCATGGAATAACCATCACATAAACATTATAATCGCACAAATGATTTCAAAAAATTTATGGAATAATATCGCATGATAAAGCACGAAAGAATAAATACCATGCAGAAAGCGGAGGCAGGATAAACAAGAGGACATCTCCCTTGTGGAGTTCCGAAGCTTTGCGAAGTAAATAAAAAGTATCATTCCTTGAAGAAGTATTCGTCCTTGCATGCGAATAAGAAGTATGCGATTATTTCGCTCAATTATTTCGCATAAGCAATTTGGAGACATTATACCACCGCATGAGAACAAAACATGAGGCAGGGGCAGAGCCATTATACCGCATGAATTGGAATCAACCTCATACACAAAGGAAGAACATGGAACTTGGAAGAAAATAATCAGCACCAAAGGTTACTATCAAAGCTAACAAAGAAGAAAGACTTGAAGAAATAACTCGATCATCCAAAGATTTCTCAAGGATTCTCTCCTCACAGATAAAGAACAGAGGCAACCATGGATTAGAATCATTTCCAAAGAAGACGCTCACTTAGAAATAACAAGAATCCTCAACAACAACGGAGTTAGAAAAATAGAAGATATGTCATAGAAATCACGCACAACAACTCATCAACAATCCACGAAGCATCATCTTTACAAGACCAAACACACTCGATCTCAACAAAATATCCAAAGCACCAAGCCCGTTAAAGCTTCAAGTTGTTCAACATCAACAACCAACCCTTAACCCCAAACAATATAATTCACACAAAAGTTCAACACCATCTCAATCAATCCAATACCTAACACGCAGAGGAAAAATCGAAAACAAAGAATTCTTCCATCAAGAATTTGTGGTAAACAACAACAAGCTTCGGAACTTCACAAAAGAATAGAGGCAAGTACGTACTTTTCAAGTTTAGTATTCTTTCGTTTGTTCCTTCAACAACAAAGATCAAAGACTACTCCAACATCACGCATCCCGCTCCAACAATTACAACAATGGATTTTTTTTTCTTAAAGATCGCTTTTCAAGCAATGTTCAAGAAAAAAGAGGCAAAAATGTAGGGGCAAAATATCGCACAACATATCAAATATGCATCATTTATATAAGGTTGTGCGTCATTATCAACATCAAGAGCGTGAGAGAACGTAGTATCAGGTGAGAGAACGTAACATGAGCGTGATAGAACGTAGCATGATTGTGAGAGAACGTAGCACGAGCTTGAGACAATATTAGTTGTACTCCACTACATGTTAGCAGTCATCCACTATGTAAACACCTATATAAAGAGAAAGGCAAGAGAGAGGAAAAGGGGGATACATTTGTAAAGTGGGGATACACATTTTGTAAACTAGAGGAGAGGTGTATTATTTTCTCTTTCATCCTCCATCATCGAAACTAGATCTAGAGCTCTACCAAAAACCCATTAATGGAGATTCTAAATGTAGATCACATTGATCAACAATCATAGTGAAGAACCATGGATGTAGATCACATTGATCGAACCATGTAAAAAATCGTTGTGTCTCTTTACATTTTTAGCACTCTTATCATCATTTTTACAAGAAATATGGGGGTGTTAGTTATGGGATTTCCTGCAACTACATCGTGACTCAATAATTTTCACGATAGAGACTAAAAAGTTCTAAAATTTATAATGTAACATCAAATCTCACCATGTGAATCTTTGCTTCTAGTGCAACACCTGTATAGAAACTCAAGATCATCTCTTTATTTTTTGTGAGAGAGCTGTGCATGTGGAACTATTTTTATCCACTCTTCGATTGAGGTGGTTTTGGCCGGCTGATTTCAAAAGTGCCATGTTGAGTTGGAGGTTGGAAAGGGTTTCTAAGCGCATCAAGATTATATGGCATTTTCTTCCTTCAGCAATTTATTGGGATCTTTGGTTAGAAAGAAATAGAAGGGTGCATGGAGGAAGACCTAAGTCTGCGGAAGAATTGATTGATGCAGTCAAAATGGACATCTACCTATGGAGTTCATCTACGGAAGCTTTTAAAGATTTTTCAACGAATCAAGTTATCCATAATTCGGAAGACATTGTTTTAATGTAATAGGGGTTCTTTTTTCTTCCCTGGCGGCTACTTTCTATATACCTTGTACATATTTTTTCCCCTTTAATATATCCTTTCCTTCTTAAAAAAGAAAAAAGAAAAATCTCACCATGTTAGGAAAATTTCACATAATTCAATATGTTTGCTTTCCTGTGATTTTTTGTTCTTTTCTTGTGGTTCGAATCATTTCAATGAAATATCTTTCTTTTCCAATGAAAATAAAACAATGTTAACGTGCACATATATTGAACAAAAAATTCTTCCTAGCAACCCGAGTCAAGACTATAATGCAAAATTTGCCCGGACTCTTAAAACCTGCGTCACAACTAAACTCTGTCATTTTGATCTAAAAATTTTACTAATCAGTCATGACTCACATTAATTTTCTTAGACGCCCAAAATCGTCTAGATGGCGTAACATTGATCATCCTGGTTAAATTAGGGCTTATGCCATTTAATTGGGACCTATGAATTTTTTCATCCATCCCATAAAAAATAATAAGGGGTATCTAATTTTGATGAAACTACCATTATACCTTCTATCAAATATTAATACTACTAATTTGGCCCCATCAAATCCTAATCATAAAATTAAAAATTAAAAAAAAATCATAAAACTAAAATCATAAAATTTAAAAACTAAAATCATAAGACTAAAATCATAAAATAAAAAACTAAAATCAAAATCAAATTCATTTCCATCTCCACTTCAACTGATTCTTCTTCTTTTCTTCTCAAACCCAATCCTATAAACTAGGTTTTAGTAACATAAAATTGCTCAAAAATTGAAAATTTTGAAATCAAATTTTTACTGGTTTATCAGAATCGGTTAACGTTAATGTATATGTGATCCGATTGCAAATAGAAACGGTTTATTTTCATGCCCACAAAGACCGATTGTCCTTGATATTTTTTCTGGTTCGAGAAATTTGAACCAGAATCAGATTACATTAGCACTTATAAAAACCGATCGTTGATGTATAATATTAGAATCGGATTTTATATGTGTATCAAGTAAACCGATTGTTGTTCTCAGTTTTTTTGTATCTTTTTTTTTTTGTTAGAATCGGATTACATGAGCATTCTTATAAACCGATTCATGTTGTGCAATGTCAGGAATCGGTTTTTACATATGTATCGTGTAAACCGATTCTGGTTAACCCATTTTTTTTCAGTTAATACTCGTTCATAAATTGAGTATGAAATCATACTCGATTTCATTTCATTAACTCGGGTATAAAATGAATTTAAATTTTATTTGATGTTTAACAACACATAATTCACAGATAAAAAAGAGAAAATTTACCCATAATCGGTTTACGTTCATGCCAGTATAAACCGATTATGGATAATTGGTTGATTTTCATATCCATATAAACCGATTCTGGGTAGAAGCTAGTTTCAAAAAATCTATGTATGTTTTTGAGGTTACAATCGGTATATGTTTTTGACAACATATACCGATTCTGAGTTGGTGTTCTTCAAAAATTTTCAAATTTTTAAATTTTTTCATGTTCAGATGATTAATTAACACAAGCTAATTTCACATCTAACACTATAGTTTACCACTAATCACCCGAATTAACACTAATTAATCAGGAGTAAATTATCCATTAAGAAAATAGTTGGTTAAGGGGTTTCTATGAATTACTTCTTAATGACCCTATTTTGTCATGTAGCTATAGGCCCCAATTTATCCAGGTTAATCATGTCCTTATTTTTATCATATATATAACTTATAAATCATACTCCCTCCGTACCACATATATAGTCGGATGGACCAAATCTCCTAGATTAAGAATTCTTTTTTGATTTCATAAATATTCATGGTTTTTCCTGTTTTACCCCTTATTATATTCCCTATGTTAGAAACATAAACTTAAATGTGATGATAACCAAGCAACATAAATAGGGGTAAAATGGATAAAAACCATCTTGAAATTGTCACTCCACGTAATCTAATGATACAAATAAAATGTCATATTCCGCCTATATAATAGGTACGGAGGAAGTATATTCATAATGTCTGAATTTCGGCCTCGCGATTCAGAATCTAAAATGACAATAATGTCCGTGACTGAGAATCATTTATATTTTGAAAATTAGAACGCCACACTGAATGCTTTATTTCATGCATCAAATTACAAGCAGCCTCGGCTAACACAGATTTTAGCATCTTAGCTACCTTATTTTCATCTGTCAAAGCTCAAATAAATTAAGAAAACTAGCAAATAGCAAAATCACCCGAACGAAAAAATAAAAAGGCACAATGAGGAATGAGAAATTCTAAAATGACAACGATGTCCTTGCATATCTGTAGTCCTTGATACCATCACAGTAGATTAGTACTTAATGATGACATCTAGTCCTTGGAACAACAACACCCGCAGCTCCACTTAATAGAAGTCATTTGCCTGCAAGCTAGAAGAGTTTTTGTTTTGCTTTTTCCACATTTCTTAAAACAAGATTTCGTACAACCATCACATGATAGACCATCAACTATTCTACTCGTCCCTTTTGAATTAGCCGCATCCCTCATGGGACATTCACTACCATCTGGTGTATTACCAGAAGGAGTAGGAGTAGACTTGTCTGCAATAATGATCAATCAGCAACAATATGTTAGACGGAATTAAATTATATTTGGAATTCCCAAATAAGATAACTGGATTTGTAATTGCTTTTTGCATATATGCAATCTACTAACTAATTTATTGATAAAACAAAACACAAAGAAAATGCTGAAATGTGTGCTTACCGGTAGCTGCGGGTACGGTTATCAACAACAAGAGAAAACCAACAAAGAAGAGGATGGAGGAAGAGGAAATCTTTGCCATGATGATTATGGTTGGATCGGAAAGAAAAGTTTTTAGTTGTGCTGTTCTAAGTTCAGTGCTCTAAAAGTGGTTGTAGTGAGATGATCTTGCTATCTTATATAGAAGAAAATAGAAGATCACTTGGCAGTCGGCATAATTATTGGTTTTTTATTTTTATAACGTGTTATATATGAGTGGATTCCAAATACGTAAACGTGTTACAAAGAATCGTCCAATAACGCATAGCCACAGAAGATGACTAGGAAATCCATCAGCAACCACCGATTAAATTTTGTCTGGATGCAAAAGAATAAAGATTTTGAGCATTGGGAAGATAACTGTTTTTTCTTTTTGGGTGATTCTATTCCAACGGAGAATTTTTTGAACAACATAAATTAAAAACCATCCACATACAAAATGGATGAGTCCTATTCCTGGGGGTCCCATTAAAGATTGGCAGTGAGTAGTGGTTTTAAGTGAGTTCATAATTCTGGGTTTATTAAGAATTTTTATTTCTTTTATTGTTTTTTTTTTTAAACAAGAAGGTAAGTGTTGGTATTATCATATTATGAGTTAAATAACTAAGAAAAAGAACTGAACAAAAAAAAATGGAGCAAGTCGGTGTGTGAAGTTCCATTAAAAAGGTGAGAAAATTGTGTCGATGAAATTAAAACACGTGACTGTGTAGACAATGTTGCTTCTAAATTGATGTCGCAACCTACGTCTACTCAAGATAGATCTTTTGTTAATCCAATGGATGAAAATCAAGCTTTGACTAGTGCGAAGATAGGTCACAATTCAAACCTATCGTTCTCCAACTCAGTTCACTCTCTCTCTCTCTCTCTCTCTGAGAACTCACACATTTCTGATAGAGACTTGAGTAACAAAATTGATGCTCAATTAAGTTTCGATAAGCGATTTGGTATCTTGACTGATCATCCGAACATGAAATTAATCTATAAACAACTCATTATCAGAGATGCAAGACTGGCGATGGATATGGAAATTCCTCCGAGTGAAAATGATGATGGATTAGGAGTTCTTGAACCAGATGATGATATCGATAATCTAAGTGTGCAGAATGAGGATGAACAAATTGAAGCAGTTCAATGTACTTTTGC
Source organism: Papaver somniferum (assembly GCF_003573695.1). Taxonomy (NCBI): domain Eukaryota; kingdom Viridiplantae; phylum Streptophyta; class Magnoliopsida; order Ranunculales; family Papaveraceae; genus Papaver; species Papaver somniferum. The sequence goes on along the minus strand of NC_039365.1, from coordinate 7,695,734 downwards.
ATCAGAAAATTTGGAGTTGGATTCTGCTTTTAATCCTATTGCTTCTAGGGCTTCTATAGAAGTTAATGGATCATAAGATTATGAGTTGGAACATAAGGGGTTTGGTTCATGATTCAAAATTAAATGCAATTCGTAATGCAATTTTGAAGAATAACCCCACAATTTGTACAAATCAGGAATCCAAGAAAGAGAAGGTAAATGAAAATCTCATTCGTTCTCTTTGGGGGAGTAATAGGTGTAACTACATTTTCGTAGCTTCAAAAGGTGCTTCAGGAGGCATAATTTTCATGTGGAAGGAAGGCATTGTACACATGGAAGATCATTTGTTAGGTGCTTTTTCAGTTTCTATCAAAATCAGAAATGCTTCTGATAATTTTGTTTGGTTGTTTACTTCTGTTTATGGAGCTTCAGATTCAGGCTACTATAATCAATTCTGGCAAAAATTAAGAGACATAAGAATCCTTTTTGATGATCCTTGGTTAATTGGGAGAGATTTTAATGCCATTCTACCTGCTGATGAGAGAAACATTCCTGATGGTGCTTTGAGGAATAGAAAATCTTTTAGAGCTTTTGTTAACAAATTCTCTTTAATAGATTTACCAATGGCTGGGGGGAGATTCACCTGGACAAATTCTCAACAACAACCTGCTTATCAGGTTAGACGGATTTCTCTTATCTCCTGATTTTAGTGAGCATTGTCATGCACCTAATTAGTTGAGACTTAAAAGACCAGTTTCAGATCATACACCAATTTTATTATGTTGTAACTCAGGTGACAAGATTAAGTCTCCTTTTAAGTTGGATAATTTCATATTACTTCATCCTGAATTTCTTAATAATCTCAAAATATGATGGGATTCTTTAGTCTTACTGGCAAACCTATCTTCATTTTTGCTAAGAAACTTCAGGTTTTAAAATCCTTCATTAGAAATTGGCAAAGGAACACTTTTGGTAATCTTCATTCCCAGCTTGATAATTTAGAGACTACTACTGATGTTCTGGATTCTCTTGAAGAAGTTATGGGTCTTTCTGATTAAGAGATAGTGGAAAGAGAACAAGCAAAAAAACAACATTCTTCTATTGCAATGAATATAGCTAGAAAACCAAATCAGAGAGCAAACGAAACATGGGCTAAAGAGGGAGAAATTAATCCTGCTTATTTGCATCAGCTGGCTAGTTTCAAATACAAGTGCGCAACAGTATTTCTTGTCTTTCAGTGGATGGTGTTTTAATATATGACAAGAAGAAGATTGCTACAAAGCAAAAAAAAAATAATTATACTCCTCTTTATTTACAGAAAATCATAAAATGAGACCAGGGTTTGATAATCTTATTATGCCTACAATCTCAGTTGGAGATAGTATAAATTTGGAGAAACCTTTCTCTGAAGAAGAAGTTCAATCTGTTATTCAACATTTTGGGACCAACAAAAGTCCAGGTACAGATAGATTTACTATGGAATTTTATAAATCTTCTTGGAGTGTGATTAAAAAGGACTTAATATTGGTTGTGAAGGAATTTGAGGCTACTTGTATGTTGTATTGGAGGATCAACTGCACTAATTTGACACTCATTCCCAAGTGCAATGGAGATGTGTCTTTGCATAACTTCAGACCTATCAATTTAATTGGTAGTGTTTATAAAATTATATCAAAACTGCTTGCTGAGAGACTGAAATTAGTGCTTCCCTCTATAATATCATACTTACAAGGAGCTTTCATACATGGGAGGCAGATTCAAGATAACATACTTATTACTTCTGTACTTATTGATTCTAAGCTGAGGCAGCATGATACTGGTTTAATTTGTAAAGTAGATTTTGAGAAGGAATTTAACAATGTAAATTGGAATTGTGTAGATATTACTCTTGCAAGGTTTGGATTTGGTATGAAGTGGAGATCATGGATCAAATGGTGCATTTCTACTCCGAGATTTGTCGTATTATTAAAAGGAGAAGCTACTGAAATATTTAAGAGTAAAAAAGGAATCAGGTAAGGTAATCCAATATCACCTTTCTTATTTATTTTAGTAGCTGAGGTGCTTTCTTTATTGATCAAAAAAGCTGCAGATGAAGGTCTTATAGCTGGTTTTTCTGTCTCCCAAGAAGGTATTCTGATAACTCATCTTCAATTTGCTGATGATTTCATTGTTTATCTCAAAGATGATGAAGAACAAATTCAAAATATGAGAAATATTCTTTTGGGTTTTAAGATTATTTCTGGTCTTAAGGTTAACTACAGAAAAAGTACTATTGTGGGCCTATGGCAGTTACGTAATGCAGAAATTTGTGCTGACATTTTTGGTTGTTCTGTGACCCAATTACCAATGAATTACTTAGGTATTCCTCTTGGTAGTAATTCCAAGAACAGAATTATTTGGAATGAAATCATTCATAGGCTTCAACAAAACTTTATAACTGGAAAAGAAGATATTAATCTAAGGGCCAAAGGTTGATAATGATTCAAAGTGTGCTTTCTAGTCTACCTATATATTACTTGACAATGTTTCAAATGCATGTGTCTGTGTCTAAAGAAACTGAGAAAATCATGAGGAATTTTCTTTGGGGATCAAATAATTCTACTAAAAAGAGGAGTTCGGTGTCTTGGTGAAGAACTAGTTTGCCAAAATGTAGAGGAGGTATTGGTATTAAGAAGCTGCAGTTGATGAATAAGGTTTTACACTCTAAATGAATATGGATATATGGTTCAGAGAAGTATGCTTTATGGAGGAGAATTATAAATAAAAAATTTGGAGGTGCAGTAGATGCTTTCTTTCCTTCTCTGACAAGGAACTCTATATGTCACAGTGTGTGGATTGACATCTTGAAAACTAGAGAGTTTGTTAAATCTGGAAAATCATTGTATATTGGTTTTGGCATGTGTATGTACTTCCGGTATGATGTGTGGATTGTGGAATTCCCACTGAAACAACTCTTTACTACTGTCTTTCAGATTGCAAGGCAGAAAAATGCAATAGTAAGTGATTTGATCTCAAATGAAGGTGCTTGGATTCTAAATTTCTCTAGAAATTTAAATGAGTAGGGGATGTTGAAAGTGGCAAACCTGTTGCAGATTATTAGTGGTCCTTCTCGTCTTTTGAATGAAGATTCAAGACAGTGGCGCTATGGAGACGATTTTTCAGTGGCTAATGCATATGCTGCTCTGGAGACTGGTGGCTTGTTAACTTTCCCTGACAAATAGTTGTGGAAATCAAATGTGCCATTAAAGGTTTCATTTCTTGTCTGGACTTTGTGCTTTAGTGGTGCTCCAACCTTTTATTATTTACACAATGTTGGAGTGGTGCAAGACCCTACATGTGTTTTACGTGATGATTGCTTGGAAAAAAATGAACATTTATTCTTGCATTGTAGGCTTGTCTTTGATATCTGGGCTTATTTTCTTAAGAGCTTTGACATCAATTGGGTATTATCTAGAAATGTGAAGAAAAAATTATGGGAATGGGGTGATAGGTCCCGGAGAAGATCTAGAAACAAAAAAAAAACATTGGAGTATCTTGCCTTTTGCCATTTGGTGGTGTGTCTGGACTGAACGAAATGCGAGAGTTCATAATAATGTGAAGAAGGACTTGGATCAGCTGACTACGGATGTAAAATGTTTGATGTTTAATTGGGGTTTGAAGTCTCAGTTATTTTCTAGTTTTTCGTTGTCTACCTTGCTATGTAATTGGAATGCAGTAATGCACACTTCCATGTAATTTTTGTTATTTTGTGTCACCTTTTTGGTGACATAATGATATTTTTAATCTATTTTTCCCTTTAAGTCAAAAAAAATAAATAAAACACGTGAAATATTACGGTGCTAAAAATCCAGTACATTGTGAAGTTAAATTCTTGGGCGCGACTAGAACTTTATTGATTGCCAGCCTAGATAAAAAATCAATTAGTGGATAACTGGAATTTATTTATGAAATACTAGACAACTAGAAAGGTAAATGAAAGATGAAAAATGAAAACATCTATAAAAAATGAGACCATGTCGTATGAATCTATTAGATTAATTTAATATTAGGTACAAAGAAAATATTTCGAGTCAAGATTGTCTTGTTAAACATCTCGAAATATGATTCACAAGCAATGAATGTTCATAGATCCGTAGCAACCTTGGTTAAGAGAAATGTATCGTTCAGAAACTATTTTTGTTTCAAATGGATCATTTGGAAAGTGCCCAATCATGACATTTATATATATGACAATTAGAAATGTTTTAAACTGTGAAAGAACATGCTACGAGACTAGTACAAATTATTATCTTGTATAAAGCACGAAAACATTTTTCTTATCAATACAATTGTTTTTCCATTTTTCTTCTATAAACTATAAATTCTTTTATCCATACCTCTTTGTCAATGAAGTTCCCATGTGTTCGTTTGATCTTCAGTCTTCATTCTTCGAGAGTTATTCAGTGATATCTGACACTCAACTACCATACTCCAATCCTAATCTGAGACTTGACTTTAATAGACTAGAAATCAAGATATAGTTTTGTGATATTAACTTGACAACAAGCTTGAAATAGAAAAACCTACGAGTTTGACCGAGCAGTACTCTAACATTACCCATGACAATACCATATATAAGAATGGTAATCTTCAAAATTTCAATCTCATTATAATTATAAATTAAATAGAAAGAAAGAAACGGTTAAAAAATGCTCAACATGTGCAGAAAGATATGCATATTGACGTTCTCGCCAAATTGTCCAGAGCACATAGAATATAACCTCAACATGATACAGTCGTATGAATATACTGGTAACTCAATGAGACATCCTATGCTACATTTAAGCAAATTGAGAATCATTTAAAAAGTTTTAGAGGGAGGCTCCATGGAAAGCCTTATTTAGACACTACCTTACAAGATTTGCATCAATTTGTTTTTAGACTCCAAATGACAATGAAGTTGAAGCCAATATTTTGGTGATACGTTCTTCTTATGAAACTCGATAATACTACAGAAAATGAGCACATTCCAAGACTTACAGCACCACCATACGTTGTTTTGAAAATCAATCATTGAAAACTAATGGTCGAAATTAAAATCGGTAGACGGTGAAATTTGATATCTCTAATTGTGCTTATTTTTTTTTAAGATTATTGAGTTTCATAAGAAGAACATATCACTAAAACATTGACTTCAAAATCATTATTATTTGTACTCTAAAGAAATATTGATTCAAATCTTGTAAGATACTCCCCTTATATAAAATAAATAAATAAATAATAAAACATCATTAGTTAGGATAATTACGATTATCACCTGATGATAAACCTCTGAAGAGAGAAAAATATAAAAGTCGTGATGAAAACCCATTTAGTTAAACCTCATTATTGATCACATGTGAAACAACTCTATGAAGAATTATGATACTAGAATAAAATGTCATTGTTTCTTAATTAAACACAAAAAACTTACTTTGCATTAATTATGTTGAAGATTATGATCATTAATCTATAAAATAAAGTCTTCTAGTAATCGCGATGAATATTTTCATGTAATCACAATAAAGTTTACGAAGAATAAATATTTAGGAATAAAAGAAAATTTGTTCCAAGTAGAATAACAAAAGTAGACAGGTAAAAGCTCAAATGAATGACAGTATTAGCAACAAGTCTTTTCTTCTGACTAGGGTTATGAAAGTTTGAATAACTTGAAAATATATCTTATTTATTATTTCTTCCCCAAGTGTCGATAAATAAATATCCAATTTTATTAAAGAAAAAAAATTATGAACAAGCCGACTTTAGTTGTTGCTTGTTTTACTGGTTTATGATGCAAAACATTCTTCCAATAGAGATCAAAAAAGATATATTCTCAAGATTTCCCGTGGAATGCATCTTGAAATGGAAACGATTGTGTAACATGAAGTGCCCCACTCTCTGATTATGCTCACTTTGCTTGTGCACAATTACATTGACAACCACTATTGCTTCTCGACAACCATAACTAAAGAGGGTTGATACAAGCAAGACTTATGCCAGAGAGTCTCTTATAACATCAAAAGCATCCATATTAAGGTGAATTTCCTTTTCTTGAATGGTCAGTACTCATGTGTTAGAAAACAGATGTGGAAGGTCCTTTAAAAAATTCACTTTAAGAGCTCCTTCCTGTTCAGGCCGAGAATTTTCCAACTGCTTTTACTAAGAGTGGCGAGAAATTATGTTGGTTGGATCAGACCATTGCCTCCCTTTTTAACCAAAAAGATAGAAATACAAGAAGACTTACAGATGGTGATTTAGGAAGGAAATTTTTACGAGCAATTCTACATGTAAAAATTTAGGGTAGTTGGAACGTCTTTTAATGTTGAAGAAAATTTCTGACCTCAAATTGATATGACAAGATGAACAAAATGATCAGTGGTTGATTTTACGTTGAATTGAGGAAATGGGTTTAATATTCATCAATATATTTTTAATATATTTAAATTTCTTTTCAAAATATTACAAGTTCTTTGCAGGTTTCTTTTGTTATGTTAGGTGTTCATGGTTTTATTTGACATCGACGTTCAACTTTTTATTAACTGTTTTAGATTTTTAGTATTTGGACTTAATTTTTTTTTTTTGAATAAATATTTTTTAAGAAAAAAAAATTGTTGCTCGAAAACTGACAAATTAAACCTTGTTTACGTTATTCTCAGGCTATTATGTATGATACTATGATGGGGATGGTTCTGTTGACATGGTTATTCTCACACAATTTATAATTTGGTGATAATTTTTATAAAAAAAATTAAATGATAATGAAGTTGAAGTAGAAGCTAGCTTTTAGGTGATATGTTCCTCTTACAACGCTCTATTCTTCTCGAGGATTAGCACAGTCCGAGAGTATAAAATCACTATCTACCAAATTTAAAATCTACCATTAATTATTATCTTTTGAAATCAAAATGAGTAGATGATAAAGTTTGGTATGATTATACAGCTCTGTAAGAGGTTCGTATCACCATAATAAATAACTTCGACATTGTGAGACAATGTGAAAGCAACCGTGTATGTCAACAGATCATCATAATAGTTTACTTTTTTGTACCATAGAAAACTCTTTTCAAGATCGGACAAACTGTTTAGTTCCCATATTGCTTGGATAGAACTTGTTCACTATATTGATTACTTCGAAAATTATTGTCTTGGTCTGATATTTGACCAAAGAAGTTTATTGATATAAACGAAAGTTCCTTTACTTTACTTTATTACTGATCTAAACATTAATTTGGTTGATTGATAAGTGAGTTCGTTATTGAAACATATTTAGTCATTTGCTCTTTCAAGGAACAATCCAAAGGAGTTGAGAGTAGTTCTTACAGCGTGAAGCAACTTAAGATGGTGGACTCTTTCTTGGGATTCACGTGCATAGGTCAAATTGGTTGTAGGCGTAAGTATGCTGAAGGAACTGAGTAACAATTGATTGTTTACTTGGTCTCAACTATATGAAGTTTTGGTAGTCAATTTATATGTAGCGGCTTAGTTCTGAGAGTATATTCAAAACTGGACTAGGCATTTTCTATGCCAGGAAGTTTTTCTATTTAACAAAATCTTATTATGTTGTGTGATTGCTTTACTTTCTATATTATAATTATTGTCATAGTTATAATTTAGTAGTTATACTTGTACGATATTCATCTTGGTAATAGTCTCATAGTTAATTCTTTTTGAATTCTGAACATTACCTAGTACGCCTTGTTAAAATAATTTTCTTAGTATCGTTTCTGTAAGTTTATACAATGTGTGTCTGCTTAGGTTGATATCAAAAAGATTGTAGTGTACTTAGTACCTCGTTATTTCATAGGGGTCATGAGGTAGAAACTGGGTGACAAAGAAAATTTTGAGCTTGTGGGCAACTTTAAGTCTTCGGCATATGTTTTTCATGGGTTTAACTTTGGATCACAAGCCAAATTATAACCACAAGGCATAATTTTTTTACATCGCGATGTCGATTTTTATGTTTAAAGTCAAAATTTGAATCACAAAGGGGTTTCAACTAACAATATGAACACAATTAACTGCCAACCAGGTTTGACGGATTCAATGATGTCCATCAAATTAGGTTGAATGAAATTTGGTCAGGATATAAAGGAAAACTCAAATATTTGGATTTCAGTGAGGATTTCTCAAATATTTATTGGAATGTATATTTTCATAATCACTCTAATAAATATGTTTTTTTAGTTTATGGGAAGCATCTTAAAAAAAAAATATTAGCACGAGAACCTCTTTTATTCTTGGTAACGGAAGCAACATTACTTTTGGGAAGATATTTGGGTGGGAGAGCGATCTCTTAAATTGCTTTTTCCTGATTTGTATAAACTTTCTAAAAACAAAGGTGCAGTGTTACAGGATATGGTGTATGTGGTGGGAGATTGGAATCTACAATTTCCTAGAAGTCCAAAAGAAAATGAGGTTGCGGATGTGGTGAACTTATTCCAGGTAATTGGTGTTCCTAGTAATTAGCTTGTTTTGGAGGGCACAATAGATGATGACAGATACTGGAACTATAGTATGGTAAAGGTTTCTCACTGGGAAATGCTTACTCTGCAATAGAAACTGATGGTTTTCTTATGTTTCCTGACAAATAACTTTGGAACCCAAAAATTCCTCTAAAAGTTACTTTTTTGGTTTGGATCTTGTGTTATAATGGTTTTCCGATATTAGATTATCTTCATATTGTTGGTCTAATTCAGGATGCAAATTTCTCATTTTGTGATAATCATATTGAGACAAATACTCACCTTACGAGGTATGGTCCTATTTCTTGAGTAGTTATGACATTGGATGTTAGAAGAACCCAAATTTCTCATGGGTACATTATTGTGATGTTAGAAGAACTTTATAGAAATTGAGAAACAGGAAAAGTAAGAAGAGATTACAGAGACTATGAGGTTATTTGTCGTTTGCTTTATTGTGGAGTTTGTGGAGAGAAAGAAACAATAGACTTTACAACAATAGGGATCGAGGTGTGAAGAAAATTATCGTTGATGTAAAATGTTTATTGGTCAAGTATAAACACAGATGTCTTTTCTGTCTTTAGTTTATACACACTTATTCACACATCCATGTAATCTGTTTTAGTATTTTTGTCATTGTTTTAGTGACTTAGAACTTTTTATAAAATCTTCCCTCTGTCGTAAGAAAAAGATACACAGTTGGTTCGATTATCTAATGTTGGGTCATAAAGCACAGTCACGTAGATTTTCTTTAGAAAAGTTAAATTCAAGGCCATATTAGCATATTTTTGATCACGAGATAAACTTTAATTCTTACACCCTCCGTCCCTAATTAATAGATGACACAGTTATTTATTAGTGAGACAAAATTTAAGATAGCAAGACCCTACAGGGACAGTTACGCGCAAAGGTGGCTCTACACTGTAAGGACATTGGCCAAGTAATGAAGCTTATTGTCCGACACAATGGAGCTTCATTAAGGAAAAGGCAAGACATATCCAAGTTCACAAATGAAAAATGCGATGTTTGCATTAAGACATATCCATGAAATTGAGTTGGCCCAAACTCAAGTATGATGTAAGAGAATTAAATATACCAAGAGTTTTCCTATGCATTAGACCAAGGATGGCCAAAGCTTGGACAATGTAGCAAGGTACTGATGCAAGGGTATGCATCACTATTGTCAAACAATTAGCTAAGTAAAACAAGAATGACGCATATGAGCATATGACACATATTGGCATAAGTTGTAAATCATGTTGGCATGAATATGGCTTAGATAAAGTGTCATAGAAAATTCATATCAAATCCTAATGCGGTGAGGCGCAAAAGTGGCGTAAAAGCGACGCACTATGGCTCAAATGTTGTTTATTGGCTTTGCGAGCATGCCAATGATGTGATACAAGTTGGAACGATTATAAAGTAAGTTTATAACCTTATTAAAGTGTCCCTGACCATTCATAACAAGTGTGGCTTAAATATTCAAGACAACACAAAAGGTGGCAGATGAAAATTAGATTGGTGGTTAGGAAAACTACATGTGGACATGTGTTTGTCTGTAGGATGTGCAAGCGGTTGCACAGAAATTTTGGCATGATCCTAGTAGTATAAATAGTCTAGGAATCAATAATGCTGGTGTTTTTCGTTTTGAGAGAACAACCACTGATTGCAGAGAGTGTTTAGGCATTCACCAAATAGGGTGAATGGCCTGTTTGGTCCATGTGATGGAATTGCTTATGCAATCTTCCTTAATGCAATAAAATGGGTTTATTGTGTTATATATTTGTGTTCATTATGGTGCTGATATTGTGAAGTTGTTTGAGCACATTTATGCATGGAAACCTCTTATGCTTATGAGAGCATAAAAAGTTAGAGAGAAAGAAGATGAAAAATTCCGTTGCGTAAATCCTTAAGAGTGAAGAAAGATGCATACTTTGATGCAAGTATGCAAGGCTGAGTACTTGTGGGTGAAGTTGATTCACTGAACTACAAAGTATTGTCGGTTATGTCCGATGGAAAATTTTGGGCTATTAAATGGGCATGTGACACCAAGCACTGTATATGGTGAGAATGGTCTTTGTATTCTCTTTCACACGATTATAATATTTCCAAGCAAAGTGCTAGTAAAAATGCATCCCTTATGAAAAATAATTTCATTCAACATGAAGGAATCTAAGTTTTCATCTATCATATATTTGGGTCCATTATCCTAAAGCATAAGAATTTAGTCTAAATGGTGAACCCAGAATGTTACTTCAGTTATCTCTTGACTAGATTGCTTCCCACATTTGGAAAATGTAGTATCCAAACTTATCTGTTCCTCACATTCGGGCCAAAAACTGGACCATTGTGGTTGTTTTTGGCTAGAATATAGCCATATTCAAGATATTCACACTACCATGCGATAATGCTTGGACTAATACCACGATCTTTCGCACCCGTCACGTATTGGAAAAACCTCTTGAATGTGGGTAAGATGCAAGGAAATTACATATAGTAATATACAAATCTTTAACTCAGTTCGTTCCATAAGAACTTCCATAGTGGCTTGTTTATATTGCTTTTAAAGGAATAAAAATATTAAATGATAGCGTATATAAGTGAAAGAAAGCTTAAGCTTTCAATTTAACTCGTAAAAATTAGTCGTATTAATATTTATTGCCACTAGTTTCTAGAAGGTGTTTACGATTTGAATACCCTACTGTTTCTAAAAGTAAAAAAATGGTGAGCAGTGACGAAGATAAACTTTTACTCAAGTGAGAACATATTCATATAGTAAAAGCTAGGCCATACCAGCAGTTACGTGGCCGAAGTCCGCCAAATTCTTTCCGCATAATTGATTTTGTATCATTTTTTAAGAAGTGAAGATCAACTTATAAAATTAGAAATAGTAATTTATATTGCTTTTCATATTTATGTCATGTATTTAATCCATTTTTAGTAATTAAGCTTATGATTTCACCCCTATTGAGTGACATTTTGAGCCTCCCATTCTTCTAGGAGTGAAGAAATAAAAATACATTGATTTTGAAGAACTTTATTACCTCCCGGAATCACCATCCATACTGTCCAGAAGTATAAGTAAATCATGTGTTGAAGATTCAATTATCATGAGTTGGAAATCATGTTGGTATGAATTTGGCTTAGCTAAAGTGTCCTAGAAAGTTCATATCAAATCCTAATGCGGTGAGGTGCAGAAGTGGCGAATTTGGCTTAGCTAAAGTGTCCTAGAAAGTTCATATCAAATCCTAATGCGGTGAGGTGCAGAAGTGGCAAGTGGCGTAAAAGTAGCGCATTATGGCTCAAGTGTTGTTTATTGGCTTTTCGAGCATGCCAATGATGTGAGACAAGTTGGAACAGTTACAAAGTAAGTTTATAACCTTATTAGAGTGTCCCTAACCTTTCAAGAAAAGTGTGACTCAAATATGCAAGAAAACGCAAAAGGTGGCACATGAAAAACAGATTGGCGGTTTGGAAAACTACATGTGGACATGTGGCTATCTGTAGGTTCTGCAAGCGGTTGCACAGAAGTTTTGATATGATCCTAGTAGTATAAATAGTCTAGGAATCAATAATGTTGGTGTTGTTCGTATAGAGAGAAGGACCATTGATTGTAGAGAGTCTTTAGGCATTCACCAAAGAGGGTGAATGGCATGTTTGGTCCATGTGATGGACTTGCTTATGTAATCTCCTTAATGCAATAAAATGGGTTTATTATGTTATATCTTTGTCTTCATTATGTTGCTGATCTTGTGAAGTTTGTGTGTACATATTTCATCATCGAACACGTGTATATAGGAAGATACGTGGAGAGCATGCAGGCAAAGTCATCAAAACACGATGGCACACGCCCATAGCCAAAAATCCTATCCCGGCGACGTCGGATCTTTGCCCGAACAAATCTAAGGGCAGAAGTTAAAAGATGCAACGAAAACACGATATACTGCGGAGCACCAAATAACTCCCGAAGAGTTACTTTATATCATCCCCAAAAGAAGCTAAGATCAACGGTGAAGAGAAAGTTAGCTGACATGGACGTGACAGGGGCAGAAGACACTTGTCTGACACGAGCAGGTGCCTCAACTACCCGCATTAAACACTCTGAGAAGTATACGTGTCGATCAACCCGTGGAACGAACGAGGATGGCTCTGCGTGATCAAGTAATGAACGAAGACCTCCGCGTGATGGACACAAAACACAAGAAGATAAGGTTCCAACGGCCATCAGAAATGGGTCCCACACTCTAACCCTATAAATACCCCCTCTCCACCAAAAGTGAGGGGATCGGAAAAAATCAGGGAGAGAAGGAGAGAGAAAGATTGCGAGTGTAAGTTAGTCCTTTACAATAAACAGACCTATGTAAACTCCAAAGTCACTCGACTATCCCTGTAACCATCAAGTATATAGTGAAACAAAAACCCCGTGGATGTAGGCCTTAGTGCTGAACCACGTAAATCCTAGTCTTATTTACATTTCAGCACTTTATATTCGCTTAACGCTCCTTGAGTTTTACTTTTATACTTCGTTTTCTTTATCTTCCCCTGCGTAAACGCCCCTCGCGATGTTATTAGATGAGGCTATGATAAACCCGAGGTTTTTGAGCCAAGGAATCAATGCAATCGTATTATCAGTGCGAGACGGTACCTAGAGTGCGAACATTGTTTGTGAAAATATAGATGCCTTCGTGATTTACGTGTTCACAATTTGGCGCTAGAAACAGGGACTTCGTCCCGGTAAAAGATTTATCTTATCCTGTGATTTCATATTAAATTAGCATATGATTGCTCTACTTCATTAGCTCTGGCAGTATCTGTCGAAGCAATTCAAACTAGTTAAAATATTTATTGCTTAGATCCATGGATTTACATTTTTTAGATCTCGTACGGACTTGTCTTTTCGGTGGGTTTTTGAAAATTTTCAAAAAGATCTACGTGCATTTTCAAAGGGATCCTTTCACGTATCCACATACCTTCAATGAACCCGCATTTTTAAAAGTTCTCTGTGGCCCTCGGGTAGTTTTTTTTCTATCTTGGAGTAATGAATTTCGTAAACTAACCCGATCCGCACGGACATTTCTGTTTCTCGTTGTTTGAAATTCCCTTGTGCAGAAAGAAAACGATAGCACGATTGAAAAGATGCAGGAAGCAGGAAAACCCAAAGCCTCGTCAAAGGAAGCACCAAGGACAACCCCGGTCATCACCCGGAGTAAGCAGAAAGGAGACAAATCCAAAATAACTAGTCAGAGACAGGACACTGCGGAAATCACTTCGCCTATGAACGCTAACTCCGTTGCAGCCGCGGCCCTCAGAGCAGCGGCAGCGAAGTACATTACGGCAGCGGCAGCCCCAAAGGCTGCGGAAGCCAGCAAAACTCTTGTTACGAATCAATCTCACCAACCAAAAGAAAGGATGGATGAATCCAGAACACATCAACCCGCGCACCCGCCAACCTTCGGAATGCCATCAACAAACAAACAGAATCAAGCTGTGCCGATGGGCACTCCGCCCGATTTGGAAATGCCAACAATCGAAGCTGAACCTCCACCACCTTTAGTACAAACCATAGAAGAAGGCGGCACCATGGCCGTAGTAGCACGAGCGGGGACTCCCAATCAGGGGTCAAACCAATCACATCGACTGATGGCTGAGCTTGAAGAATTGAAGAAGAGCCAGCAGGTTTACGCAGATGTTGTAGCTCTGCTGGCCAGAGAAAACCAAGATTCAAAAGACCGGATTTCCCTAAGCACGAAGACCAGCCAGAAACTTGATGAAGCAAATTCAAAGGCACCAGAACCAAATCGAGACCGAAGAGTCATCGTAGCAGCCAATGGAGACACGACTAGGGGAAGTAGCGCATCTGACCCAGATTACAATGACGGAGAGTCAGACTATCACGAGCAGAAGAGCGTAGGGCATCACCGCGCGATGGAAGATCTACGTTATGAAATGATGGCCGAGATCAGGCAATTAAAAAGTAGACAAGTCGGGGGAAGGTTAGAAGAGGTCATGAGAGAGGATAATTCCACGCCCCTAACTCATCGCCTGGCCAACACCCCTATTCCGCTGAAATGCCCTGTCCCGACGTTCGAATGCTATGACGGATCCAGTGATCCCACTGCACATATTCGGTATTATAACCGTGTCTTAGCTAGATGGAGTCAGAACGACGCCGTACTCTGTAGATACTTCCCGTCAAGCCTGAAGGGATCGACGTTGTCTTGGTTTGATAATCTGCCGCCAGACTCCATCCACTCCTACGACCAACTCGCAGAAAAGTTCTTAAGAACTTACATGTACAACAAGACTGTTAACACCGGAATGGATAAGCTCTTTTCACTGGCAATTGACTACAAGGAAACCACAACGGAATACACTAACAGATGGCACAAGATCTGCCAAGCCATAGGAAGTGTGGACCCAATGGTAAGTATCAACTGCTACAAGTGGGGATTAGACCGAATGAGTCCACTATTTGTTGAGATTCATGGAAGCGTGCCTAAGACAGAGGGAGATCTTAGGATAATTATTTAAAAGCACGCTCGTCTTGAAGAAATCCAGCGTGAAAACCCGAGGGCGTACAGGCAGAGGTCTCACCATACCAATTCAGCAGAACAAACCAATGGGGCCAAAAGGAATTGCTCAGTGGAGCGGCCTCACGAAGACATGAAGGAACGAAGGATGAACAACGAACAGGCGACCGAAAATTCGAAGATCAAGTTTACATGAAGCTCAACGCTAGCTATGCTCGGATCCTGCGAGAGATCAAAGGAAGGGAAAACCTGGAGTGGCCATGGTCTAAGGGAAAACAGCCCCCGAGAACCGAGAAGTCTAAAGATTACTGTGAATATCACTGCTTCAACGGACACTAGACCGAAAAATGTAAAAACCTCAAAATAATGATACAAAAATTAATTGATGCTGGCGATCTCAAATATTACGTACGAAAGGATGTCGCCGAGGATAGATCCAAACGAACCAAGCCAGTCCAACTTCCAGAAGGGAACCGCACAATCAACACCATCTCGTGTTTTGAAGCCGCAGGGCCCTCACTTACAGCACAGAGGAAAGAGGTTACAGAAGCAGTTCGAAGACCGCTGCGAATTGTATAAGATCGATGGGATAGAGGTGGACGAGCACGAGGAGTGGATGGACTCACCTATTATCTTCGATGCTGAAGATATCGAAGATGATATGGAAGACCATAACGAACCCCTGGTCCTCACACTACCAGTGGATGGATGTAACCTTAAAAAAATCCTCATAGACGGGGGAAGCTCAGTGAACGTTCTATTCTACGACGCATTCAAACGAATGAAGCTCCATGAAGAACATCTAATGACCTCTTATTACACCATATACGGATTCAATGGAGCACCCACAAATCCATTGGGAGACACCCCCTACAACGCCATTATTGGACGAAATGGTTACATAAACTCAAGGGAATGGCGGCAACGTACTACCAATATCTCAGATTCCCAACACCTGAGGGAGTAATGGAAATCAAGGGAGATCGGGTCTCTGCAAGAGAGTGCCAAGCCACTCAGGATCGTATCAACAACGAACAAGAATAACAACGAAAAACCCGAAGAATTAAAAATAAAGAAGCCGCGAAAGAGAAGGCCATAGACCTGTTCCTCAACGAAACTACAGGAAATGGCTTGACAAAAGATGATAATGTACTAAGCACAGAGACAAGTACTTCAGCAGCCAACGAAGGACATAAACATACCAAATAGCAATTAAAGAACGTCCCAGTCCTCGGGGACCCGAAGCCGGTGTTCACGCCAGTAGAGCCCGTAAAGGAAATCAACATAGGAACGGAAGAAAACCCGAAGATGATCAAAGTAAGGACCATAATGGACGAAAGAATAGAAGATTCTCTAACCAAATTACCTAAAGAATACGCGGATGTATTCGCCTGGAAGATAGGAGATATGCCGGGGATTGACCCGAAAGTAATCCAACACGAGCTACGCATCGTACCAGGCACACCCCCGTTCAGGCAGAAAATTAGAAAAGTTGCACCAGAGTATCATAAGGCAGTGGAAAAAGAACTTCGGAAACTACTAGACGCAGGATTTATCAAGGAAGTAAAGTACCCTACATGGATCTCTAACATGGTCGTCGTTCCTAATAAAAATGGAGGGGTTATAATATGCATCGATTTTACTAACCTCAACAAGGCATGTCCAAAGGACAGCTATCCCTTGCCAAGCATAGATCAGCTGGTAGAAGTAGTAGAAGGATATGAAGAACTGTCATTCATGGATGGACATTATGGCTACAACCAAGTAGCCCTGGCAGAAGAAGATCAGCCACGCCCAGCTTTCTACACCCCACATGGCCTTTATTGCTACACTAGAATGCCCTTCGGACTTCGAAACGCATGGGCAACATACCAAAGAATGGTCGATGCTATCTTCAGGCCATGGATTGGTAGTACCTTAGAAGTCTACGTTGACGATATGCTCGTCAAAAGTAAGCTGCGCGAAGATCACCACCAGGATCTGAGAGATATCTTCGAAGCAATGAGAAAACATCACATGAAAGTGAATCCATAGAAATGTACTTTCGGCGTCACCTCGGGGAAATTCCTCGGGTATCTGGTAACAAAAAGGGGCATTGAGGTAGACCCAGTGAAGATTCAGGCCATAGTAGAAATGCCATCCCCGAAGAATTTAAAAGAAGTGCAGAAACTCAATGGGTCCGTAGCAGCCTTGGGCAGATTTATTGCCCGATCCTCGGACAAATGCAAACATTTCTTCAATATTCTCAAAAAAGGGAGCAAGTTTGAATGGACCGCAGAATGCGAAGAAGCCTTCCAAAAAATCAAAGAACACCTAGCTTCAATTCCGATCTTGCAGAAGCCGGATCCTGATGAGGTTTTGGCATTATACAGAGCAGCAACAGAAGACGCAGTCAGCGCAGTGTTGGTCAAAACCAATACGAAGATAAACTTTTACTCAAGTGAGAACATATTCATATAGTAAAAGCTCGGCCATACCAGCAGTTACGTGGCCGAAGTCAGCCAAATTCTTTCGACATAATTGATTTTGTATCATTTTTTAAGTGAAGATCAATTTATAAAATTAGAAATAGTAATTTATATTGCTTTTCATATTTATGTCATGTATTTAATCCATTTTTAGTAATTAAGTTTATGATTTCACCCCTATTAAGTAAAATTTTGAGCCACCCATTCTTCTAGGAGTGAAACAATAAAAGTACACTAATTTTGAAGAACTTTACTACCTCCCGGAATCACCATCCATACTGCCCAGAAGTACAAGTAAATCATGTGTTGAAGACTCAATTCTCATGAACATTGATTCATAACTTATTTCTCCAGTGCACTAATATTAGTGATGATATCTTCGGGATCGAAGTATAAAAGTCATATCTCATTTACCTGTTTTGGGAACTCAAAGAACAAAATTATGAAATGTTGGAGAAAACTAATCACCTTCACTCGTAAAACATTACAGCTATCAACACCTTGTTGAAAATTGGTGGTGGAGGATTTTTGTGGAGGATTATTTATTCTTAATCTAGAAAATAAAAGGAAAATACAAGGCACACTAATGACACATTCAACCTCACTCAGCAGCTCATAAAACCTTATGTGCAATTTCCTTTAATTCTTATGAAAACAGTATTATATGAACAGGAATCATGCCTTCCTCGATGGGTCCTTGTAATTCCTCCAATTCGAAGAAAAATGATCTCAACAGTTTTTAAATTCCATGAATTTTGGTTGGCCCGCCAAGGATGAGTTTGTGAATACAATACGTATTGAGTTTTGGATCTTCAAGACATTCTGTAATTGCTTTCCTATATTTCTCGACCAAATTCTCACTTGCTTTCTCAAAAATTTCAAGTGTTAAAGTAGGAACCAGATTTTTCGTTTTGTCAAACACAATTATCTTTCATTTTTCTTTCATAAACTGTAAATTTCTTTTTATATATATTGTTAATTTTATTATTTAGTTGTGTAATAATTTATCGGTGAATTAGAAAAAATACGCGCTTTGTTTTAGAAAATTGTTGGAAACAAAGCACTATAATCAAATTACACAAAGAAACCGCTGAGTCGCGTACTAGGTCGCTATCTTTAAGGTGTTTCGCGACTCTGCCTCTTGATTGTGCTAGCAGTCAGTTTTTTGTCGAAACCCTATGGGATAAAACAGCTTATCTCTTTCGATTTCTCTGCACTGAGAAATCGAATCAATAATAACTCTTTCAACAACACTTGCTCAGAAAAACTTGACGAAATAAAAATAACGTTCTATATCTTTTCTTCCAGAAACCAGTTTTTTTTTTTTTATAATCAAAAAGAATCAATGAAATTAATGGAAAATTAATTTTCGATTAAATGCCAATTAAATTTCTTTGTAACAGCAAAAAAACGGCCGTATTAAAATTTCAACATTAACTGTAATTAATCATGATATAATTATCTTAATACGTTTTGAAAATTTAAGTTAAAAACAGCAAAAAAATTGTTTCTGGATCAGCAGACCTCCCAAGACCCCCAAGGCCCCGCTCCCGGACTAATGTAATATAATATATAGTATAAATAGTATATACCCTAGTGAAATTGTGTGGGGTGGGAATTGAACCCATGCCTATAGTGTGGGAGCTCAAAACAATGCCACCATACTATCTCTCTAACTTTGGCATATTATTACAAAACTATGTTTTTAAATATATACCCCAACAATCCCCCACTTATATTTTAAAACATTGAGCAAGTGCTATACAGTTGTGCATAAGCAAAGGTGCCTTTCGACTTGAACCTCTACATAGTGTTGAACTTTCTAAGTATCAGGTAACTAGAGTGACTCTCGTCTTGAACTCTAACTAATAATAGATTATACAACACACACAACTATATCTTAGAGTAAAGTTCTTAATTTTGCACATTAGGGCCATGTGCTTATCCCTTTCTTAACGAACGATCTAGAGAAATGCCCAAGTTCTCATAGAAGGCGGGCACACCTTCACATTCATATAGGTGAGTCTATCAAGGATACTCCTGTATATCCCACTCTTAACTTAAGAGCTATAGACATCATTAAGAGTTTAAACACTCAACCTGTTTCCCACTTCAGGATATCATGCTATGGGAATGCATGACTCTATCATATTATTTGTAACTTCGTCTAGTCCCTTTGAACCTATTTCTAGGTTGGGTATCCATTACAAATGACTCAACTTCTCACGGGCAAAAGTCCCATACTTTTAGAGATATTCCATACCTTTTCTCTTGCTAATCCTTTCGTCAAAGTATCAGCTATATTTCCTTCAGACCTTACATGATCTACTCTAACAACACCAGTTGTGAGAAATTCTCTAACTGTGTCGTGCTTTCGACGTATCTGTCGATTCTTACTGTTATTATAACAGTTCTCTACTACTCTGATAGCCGCGGTACTATCGCAGTGGATCAAAGTGGCTGGTATCGGTTTTTCCCATACTGGAATGTCTGATAACAGACTCTTCAGCCATCCTGCTTCTTCACTAGCTGCTGCTAGTGCCATCAATTCAGCCTCCATCGTAGATTGGGCTATAATTGTCTGTTTCTTTGATCTCCAAGATACAGCGCCCCCAGCAATAGTAAAAACATATCCACTGGTGGCCTTGGAATCATCTGAAAGAGTATTCCAATTAGCATCGCTAAATCCTTCAAGGACTGCGGGATGCCTCTTATACTGTAATCCTAGGTTTGTGGTTCTTTTCAGATACCGCATAACCCTCTCAATAGCATCCCAGTGTTCCAAACTAGGATTACTGGTAAACCTGCACAGAACTCCCACTGCATATGCAATGTCTGGTCTTGTACAATCAGTTGCATAAAGCAGACTTCCAATTATACTAGCATATTCAGATTGTCTAACACTTTCTCCAGTGTTCTTAAACAATTTCACATTAGGATCAAACGGAGTACAAGCAGGCTTACAATCAAAATATTCATACTTTCTCAGAATTTTTTCAATGTAGTGAGATTGATCCAAACAAATACCACTACTAGTTCTAGTTATTTTGATTCCCAAGATTACACTAGCTTCTCCCAAATCTTTCATGTCAAAATTCGAACTAAGCATACCTTTAGTTTCATTGACAACAGATAAATTGGAACCAAATATCAGCAAATCATCCACATACAAGCAAACAATCACACACACATCATTCTCAAATTTATAATAGATGCATTTGTCACCCTCGTTTATTCTGAAGTTATGTGAAATCATTAAATTATCAAATTTCTCATGCCACTGTTTAGGAGCTTGTTTTAAACCATAAAGGGATTTTTCTAGCTTACATACTTTCTGTTCTTGTCCAGGAATTACAAAACCTTCAGGTTGTTCCATATAAATTTCCTCTTCTAGTTCACCATTCAAAAAGGCAGTTTTAACATCCATTTGGTGAATAACAAGATTATGAGCAGCGGCAACAGCAATCAAAACACGTATAGATGT
This sequence comes from Papaver somniferum, assembly GCF_003573695.1. Lineage (NCBI taxonomy): Eukaryota > Viridiplantae > Streptophyta > Magnoliopsida > Ranunculales > Papaveraceae > Papaver > Papaver somniferum. The sequence goes on along the minus strand of NC_039365.1, from coordinate 7,674,796 downwards.
TAATCTAGTAACAGGAGAATAAGTATCAAAGAAGTCTACGTTCTCTCGTTGCCTAAATCCTTTAGCAACCAGTCTAGCTTTGTGCTTCTCTATTGTTCCATCAGGTTTTAGTTTCCTTTTCAAAACCCATTTACAACCTATAGGCTTACAACCAGGAGGTAAATCTACTATACGCCAAGTTCCATTAGACATATGAGAATCCCATTCATTATCTACAGCTTCTTGCCAGAAACTAGACTCTGCGAAACTGAGAAATCGAATCAATTTCTCTGCACTGAGAAATCGAATCAATAATAACTCTTTCAACAACACTTGCTCAGAAAAACTTGACGAAATAAAAATAACGTTCTATATCTTTTCTTCCAGAAACCAGTTTTTTTTTTTTTTATAATCAAAAAGAATCAATGGAATTAATGGAAAATTAATTTTCGATTAAATGCCAATTAAATTTCTTTGTAACAGCAAAAAAACGGCCGTATTAAAATTTCAACATTAACTGTAATTAATCATGATATAATTATCTTAATACGTTTTGAAAATTTAAGTTAAAAACAGCAAAAAAATTGTTTCTGGATCAGCAGACCTCCCAAGACCCCGCTCCCGGACTAATGTAATATAATATATAGTATAAATAGTATATACCCTAGTGAAATTGTGTGGGGTGGGAATTGAACCCATGCCTATAGTGTGGGAGCTCAAAACAATGCCACCATAATATCTCTCTAACTTTGGCATATTATTACAAAACTATGTTTTTAAATATATACCCCAACAATCCCCCACTTATATTTTAAAACATTGAGCAAGTGCTATACAGTTGTGCATAAGCAAAGGTGCCTTTCGACTTGAACCTCTACATAGTGTTGAACTTTCTAAGTATCAGGTAACTAGAGTGACTCTCGTCTTGAACTCTAACTAATAATAGATTATACAACACACACAACTATATCTTAGAGTAAAGTTCTTAATTTTGCACATTAGGGCCATGTGCTTATCCCTTTCTTAACGAACGATCTAGAGAAATGCCCAAGTTCTCATAGAAGGCGGCCACACCTTCACATTCGTATAGGTGAGTCTATCAAGGATACTCCTGTATATCCCACTCTTAACTTAAGAGCTATAGACATCATTAAGAGTTTAAACACTCAACCTGTTTCCCACTTCAGGATATCATGCTATGGGAATGCATGACTCTATCATATTATTTGTAACTTCGTCTAGTCCCTTTGAACCTATTTCTAGGTTGGGTATCCATTACAAATGACTCAACTTCTCACGGGCAAAAGGCCCCAAGGCCCCGCTCCCGTACTAATGTAATATAATATATAGTATAAATAGTATATACCCTAGTGAAATTGTGTGGGGTGGGAATTGAACCCATGCCTATAGTGTGGGAGCTCAAAACAATGCCACCATACTATCTCTCTAACTTTGGCATATTATTACAAAACTATGTTTTTTAAATATATACCCCAACAATCCCCCACTTATATTTTAAAACATTGAGCAAGTGCTATACAGTTGTGCATAAGCAAAGGTGCCTTTCGACTTGAACCTCTACATAGTGTTGAACTTTCTAAGTATCAGGTAACTAGAGTGACTCTCGTCTTGAACTCTAACTAATAATAGATTATACAACACACACAACTATATCTTAGAGTAAAGTTCTTAATTTTGCACATTAGGGCCATGTGCTTATCCCTTTCTTAACGAACGATCTAGAGAAATGCCCAAGTTCTCATAGAAGGCGGCCACACCTTCACATTCATATAGGTGAGTCTATCAAGGATACTCCTGTATATCCCACTCTTAACTTAAGAGCTATAGACATCATTAAGAGTTTAAACACTCAACCTGTTTCCCACTTCAGGATATCATGCTATGGGAATGCATGACTCTATCATATTATTTGTAACTTCGTCTAGTCCCTTTGAACCTATTTCTAGGTTGGGTATCCATTACAAATGACTCAACTTCTCACGGGCAAAAGTCCCATACTTTTAGAGATATTCCATACCTTTTCTCTTGCTAATCCTTTCGTCAAAGTATCAGCTATATTTCCTTCATACCTTACATGATCTACTCTAACAACACCAGTTGTGAGAAATTCTCTAACTGTGTCGTGCTTTTGACGTATCTGTCGATTCTTACTGTTATTATAACAGTTCTCTACTACTCCGATAGCCGCGGTACTATCGCAGTGGATCAAAGTGGCTGGTATCGGTTTTTCCCATACTGGAATGTCTGATAACAAACTCTTCATCCATCCTGCTTCTTCACTAGCTGCTGCTAGTGCCATCAATTCAGCCTCCATCGTAGATTGGGCTACAATTGTCTGTTTCTTTGATCTCCAAGATACAGCGCCCCCAGCAATAGTAAAAACATATCCACTGGTGGCCTTGGAATCATCTGAAAGAGTATTCCAATTAGCATCGCTAAATCCTTCAAGGACTGCGGGATGCCTCTTATAGTGTAATCCTAGGTTTGTGGTTCTTTTCAGATACCGCATAACCCTCTCAATAGCATCCCAGTGTTCCAAACTAGGATTATTGGTAAACCTGCACAGAACTCCCACTGCATATGCAATGTCTGGTCTTGTACAATCAGTTGCATAACGCAGACTTCCAATTATACTAGCATATTCAGATTGTCTAACACTTTCTCCAGTGTTCTTAAACAATTTCACATTAGGATCAAACGGAGTACAAGCAGGCTTACAATCAAAATATTCATACTTTCTCAGAATTTTTTCAATGTAGTGAGATTGATCCAAACAAATACCACTACTAGTTCTAGTTATTTTGATTCCCAAGATTACACTAGCTTCACCCAAATCTTTCATGTCAAAATTCGAACTAAGCATACCTTTAGTTTCATTGACAACAGATAAATTGGAACCAAATATCAGCAAATCATCCACATACAAGCAAACAATCACACACACATCATTCTCAAATTTATAATAGATGCATTTGTCACCCTCGTTTATTCTGAAGTTATGTGAAATCATTAAATTATCAAATTTCTCATGCCACTGTTTAGGAGCTTGTTTTAAACCATAAAGGGATTTTTCTAGCTTACATACTTTCTGTTCTTGTCCAGGAATTACAAAACCTTCAGGTTGTTCCATATAAATTTCCTCTTCTAGTTCACCATTCAAAAAGGCAGTTTTAACATCCATTTGGTGAATAACAAGATTATGAGCAGCGGCAACAACAATCAAAACACGTATAGATGTTAATCTAGTAACAGGAGAATAAGTATCAAATAAGTCTACGTTCTCTCGTTGCCTAAATCCTTTAGCAACCAGTCTAGCTTTGTGCTTCTCTATCAACCCTGATAAAATGATATCAACATTTAATATGACTGGTATCCCTTTTATGAATCTTGAAATGAGCAGAGAATGAGACGAGAATAACTTGATAATAGAATGAAAGGGATAAAGACTATAATTACTGAAGCGAAAGAGGGAGAGAAAGGAGCGCTGCATTCAAAGTTCATGCAGCAAGGGAGATAGCAAATCATAGATGGCTACTGTTGGAAACAAAGCACTATAATCAAATTACACAAAGAAACCGCTGAGTCGCGTACTAGGTCGCTATCTTTAAGGTGTTTCGCGACTCTGCCTCTTGATTGTGCTAGCAGTCAGTTTTTTGTCGAAACCCTATGGGATAAAACAGCTTATCTCTTTCGATTTCTCTGCACTGAGAAATCGAATCAATAATAACTCTTTCAACAACACTTGCTCAGAAAAGCTTGACGAAATAAAAATAACGTTCTATATCTTTTCTTCCAGAAACCAGTTTTTTTTTTTATAATCAAAAAGAATCAATGGAATTAATGGAAAATTAATTTTCGATTAAATGCCAATTAAATTTCTTTGTAACAGCAAAAAAACGGCCGTATTAAAATTTCAACATTAACTGTAATTAATCATGATATAATTATCTTAATACGTTTTGAAAATTTAAGTTAAAAACAGCAAAAAAATTGTTTCTGGATCAGCAGACCTCCCAAGACCCCCAAGGCCCCGCTCCCGGACTAATGTAATATAATATATAGTATAAATAGTATATACCCTAGTGAAATTGTGTGGGGTGGGAATTGAACCCATGCCTATAGTGTGGGAGCTCAAAACAATGCCACCATACTATCTCTCTAACTTTGACATATTATTACAAAACTATGTTTTTAAATATATACCCCAACAATCCCCCACTTATATTTTAAAACATTGAGCAAGTGCTATACAGTTGTGCATAAGCAAAGGTGCCTTTCGACTTGAACCTCTACATAGTGTTGAACTTTCTAAGTATCAGGTAACTAGAGTGACTCTCGTCTTGAACTCTAACTAATAATAAATTATACAACACACACAACTATATCTTAGAGTAAAGTTCTTAATTTTGCACATTAGGGCCATGTGCTTATCCCTTTCTTAACGAACGATCTAGAGAAATGCCCAAGTTCTCATAGAAGGCGGCCACACCTTCACATTCGTATAGGTGAGTCTATCAAGGATACTCCTGTATATCCCACTCTTAACTTAAGAGCTATAGACATCATTAAGAGTTTAAACACTCAACCTGTTTCCCACTTCAGGATATCATGCTATGGGAATGCATGACTCTATCATATTATTTGTAACTTCGTCTAGTCCCTTTGAACCTATTTCTAGGTTGGGTATCCATTACAAATGACTCAACTTCTCACGGGCAAAAGTCCCATACTTTTAGAGATATTCCATACCTTTTCTCTTGCTAATCCTTTCGTCAAAGTATCAGCTATATTTCCTTCAGACCTTACATGATCTACTCTAACAACACCAGTTGTGAGAAATTCTCTAACTGTGTCGTGCTTTCGACGTATCTGTCGATTCTTACTGTTATTATAACAGTTCTCTACTACTCCGATAGCCGCGGTACTATCGCAGTGGATCAAAGTGGCTGGTATCGGTTTTTCCCATACTGGAATGTCTGATAACAGACTCTTCAGCCATCCTGCTTCTTCACTAGCTGCTGCTAGTGCCATCAATTCAGCCTCCATCGTAGATTGGGCTATAATTGTCTGTTTCTTTGATATCCAAGATACATCGCCCCAAGCAATAGTAAAAACATATCCACTGGTGGCCTTGGAATCATCTGAAAGAGTATTCCAATTAGCATCGCTAAATCCTTCAAGGACCGCGGGATGCCTCTTATAGTGTAATCCTAGGTTTGTGGTTCTTTTCAGATACCGCATAACCCTCTCAATAGCATCCCAGTGTTCCAAACTAGGATTACTGGTAAACATGCACAGAACTCCCACTGCATATGCAATGTCTGGTCTTGTACAATCAGTTGCATAACGCAGACTTCCAATTATACTAGCATATTCAGATTGTCTAACACTTTCTCCAGTGTTCTTAAACAATTTCACATTAGGATCAAACGGAGTACAAGCAGGCTTACAATCAAAATATTCATACTTTCTCAGAATTTTTTCAATGTAGTGAGATTGATCCAAACAAATACCACTACTAGTTCTAGTTATTTTGATTCCCAAGATTACACTAGCTTCACCCAAATCTTTCATGTCAAAATTCGAACTAAGCATACCTTTAGTTTCATTGACAACAGATAAATTGGAACCAAATATCAGCAAATCATCCACATACAAGCAAACAATCACACACACATCATTCTCAAATTTATAATAGATGCATTTGTCACCCTCGTTTATTCTGAAGTTATGTGAAATCATTAAATTATCAAATTTCTCATGCCACTGTTTAGGAGCTTGTTTTAAACCATAAAGGGATTTTTCTAGCTTACATACTTTCTGTTCTTGTCCAGGAATTACAAAACCTTCAGGTTGTTCCATATAAATTTCCTCTTCTAGTTCACCATTCAAAAAGGCAGTTTTAACATCCATTTGGTGAATAACAAGATTATGAGCAGCGGCAACAGCAATCAAAACACGTATAGATGTTAATCTAGTAACAGGAAAATAAGTATCAAAGAAGTCTACGTTCTCTCGTTGCCTAAATCCTTTAGCAACCAGTCTAGCTTTGTGCTTCTCTATCAACCCTGATAAAATGATATCAACATTTAATATGACTGGTATCCCTTTTATGAATCTTGAAATGAGAAGAGAATGAGACGAGAATAACTTGATAATAGAATGAAAGGGATAAAGACTATAATTACTGAAGCGAAAGAGGGAGAGAAAGGAGCGCTGCATTCAAAGTTCATGCAGCAAGGGAGATAGCAAATCATAGATGGCTACTGTTGGAAACAAAGCACTATAATCAAATTACACAAAGAAACCGCTGAGTCGCGTACTAGGTCGCTATCTTTAAGGTGTTTCGCGACTCTGCCTCTTGATTGTGCTAGCAGTCAGTTTTTTGTCGAAACCCTATGGGATAAAACAGCTTATCTCTTTCGATTTCTCTGCACTGAGAAATCGAATCAATAATAACTCTTTCAACAACACTTGCTCAGAAAACTTGACGAAATAAAAATAACGTTCTATCTTTTCTCTTCCAGAAACCAGTTTTTTTTTTTTTATAATCAAAAAGAATCAATGGAATTAATGGAAAATTAATTTTCGATTAAATGCCAATTAAATTTCTTTGTAACAGCAAAAAAACGGCCGTATTAAAATTTCAACATTAACTGTAATTAATCATGATATAATTATCTTAATACGTTTTGAAAATTTAAGTTAAAAACAGCAAAAAAAATTGTTTATGGATCAGCAGACCTCCCAAGACCCCCAAGGCCCCGCTCCCGGACTAATGTAATATAATATATAGTATATACCCTAGTGAAATTGTGTGGGGTGGGAATTGAACCCATGCCTATAGTGTGGGAGCTCAAAACAATGCCACCATACTATCTCTCTAACTTTGGCATATTATTACAAAACTATGTTTTTAAATATATACCCCAACAATCCCCCACTTATATTTTAAAACATTGAGCAAGTGCTATACAGTTGTGCATAAGCAAAGGTGCCTTTCGACTTGAACCTCTACATAGTGTTGAACTTTCTAAGTATCAGGTAACTAGAGTGACTCTCGTCTTGAACTCTAACTAATAATAGATTATACAACACACACAACTATATCTTAGAGTAAAGTTCTTAATTTTGCACATTAGGGCCATGTGCTTATCCCTTTCTTAACGAACGATCTAGAGAAATGCCCAAGTTCTCATAGAAGGCGGCCACACCTTCACATTCGTATAGGTGAGTCTATCAAGGATACTCCTGTATATCCCACTGTTAACTTAAGAGCTATAGACATCATTAAGAGTTTAAACACTCAACCTGTTTCCCACTTCAGGATATCATGCTATGGGAATGCATGACTCTATCATATTATTTGTAACTTCGTCTAGTCCCTTTGAACCTATTTCTAGGTTGGGTATCCATTACAAATGACTCAACTTCTCACGGGCAAAAGTCCCATACTTTTAGAGATATTCCATACCTTTTCTCTTGCTAATCCTTTCGTCAAAGTATCAGCTATATTTCCTTCAGACCTTACATGATCTACTCTAACAACACCAGTTGTGAGAAATTCTCTAACTGTGTCGTGCTTTCGACGTATCTGTCGATTCTTACTGTTATTATAACAGTTCTCTACTACTCCGATAGCCGCGGTACTATCGCAGTGGATCAAAGTGGCTGGTATCGGTTTTTCCCATACTGGAATGTCTGATAACAGACTCTTCAGCCATCCTGCTTCTTCACTAGCTGCTGCTAGTGCCATCAATTCAGCCTCCATCGTAGATTGGGCTATAATTGTCTGTTTCTTTGATCTCCAAGATACAGCGCCCCCAGCAATAGTAAAAACATATCCACTGGTGGCCTTGGAATCATCTGAAAGAGTATTCCAATTAGCATCGCTAAATCCTTCAAGGACTGCGGGATGCCTCTTATAGTGTAATCCTAGGTTTTTGGTTCTTTTCAGATACCGCATAACCCTCTCAATAGCATCCCAGTGTTCCAAACTAGGATTACTGGTAAACCTGCACAGAACTCCCACTGCATATGCAATGTCTGGTCTTGTACAATCAGTTGCATAACGCAGACTTCCAATTATACTAGCATATTCAGATTGTCTAACACTTTCTCCAGTGTTCTTAAACAATTTCACATTAGGATCAAACAGAGTACAAGCAGGCTTACAATCAAAATATTCATACTTTCTCAGAATTTTTTCAATGTAGTGAGATTGATCCAAACAAATACCACTACTAGTTCTAGTTATTTTGATTCCCAAGATTACACTAGCTTCACCCAAATCTTTCATGTCAAAATTAGAACTAAGCATACCTTTAGTTTCATTGACAACAGATAAATTGGAACCAAATATCAGCAAATCATCCACATACAAGCAAACAATCACACACACGTCATTCTCAAATTTATAATAGATGCATTTGTCACCCTCGTTTATTCTGAAGTTATGTGAAATCATTAAATTATCAAATTTCTCATGCCACTGTTTAGGAGCTTGTTTTAAACCATAAAGGGATTTTTCTAGCTTACATACTTTCTGTTCTTGTCCAGGAATTACAAAACCTTCAGGTTGTTCCATATAAATTTCCTCTTCTAGTTCACCATTCAAAAAGGCAGTTTTAACATCCATTTGGTGAATAACAAGATTATGAGCAGCGGCAGCAGCAATCAAAACACGTATAGATGTTAATCTAGTAACAGGAGAATAAGTATCAAAGAAGTCTACGTTCTCTCGTTGCCTAAATCCTTTAGCAACCAGTCTAGCTTTGTGCTTCTCTATTGTTCCATCAGGTTTTAGTTTCCTTTTCAAAACCCATTTACAACCTATAGGCTTACAACCAGGAGGTAAATCTACTATACGCCAAGTTCCATTAGACATATGAGAATCCCATTCATTATCTACAGCTTCTTGCCAGAAACTAGACTCTGCAGAACTGAACGCCTCTTGTAAATTAGAAGGTTCTTCCTCTACGGCATAAAATTCAAAATCAGGATCTCTTGTGTCAGTCCTATCCAAGAAAAAATCCCGAGTTTGTCCTTGGTTTTGGGTCATATAGTACTTTGTTACAATGCAAATTTAAAATATTTAGTAAATTTTGAATCACGAGAAAATAGTAATCAAATATAAATTATGGGTGATAATGTAGAAAATATGGGTGAAACTCAGGCCACCTGATCCATTTGGTTCATTAAGTATATACGTTGGCTCACAAGTTAAGATTTTGGATCACATACCAGGTTGTCGGCAAGGAGGAGGCCCAGTTGCAGATTTTAGGTAAAGATTTGTCTCATGTCACTAACCAAATTTCTGCAAACTTACTAGACTTTATATTTTTTTGAGTTACTTAATAGATTTTCAGTCGCATTATAACATTTTGTCACGATTCAAAGTTTGAATCAAACTGAGAACTTTGGGTATTAGGCAAAATTTAGGTTATGAGAAAAGATCATTTCCACAAGTAGGTCTAGGTTGTTACTTGTATTCGAATTTCTGATTTTATGAAACTAATCTAACCTAAAATCTAACAAAAAGTAAACAAGCAAATAAAATAAGCAAATCATAGATACAAAAATATTGGTCAAGGATTTCATTTGCATTCACAAACATGCTTTTGTCATAATAATTATAATTAAAATTGGTATTTAATCTCTTTTTATCAAAAGCCTTTGAATATGTTGATAGCAAGAATACCCCGTAGATTTCCTCAAGTCATCAACTAACACATTAAAATGTGAGTATGAATTCTACCAAAAGAACAACCTAACATGTAAAAGCACTAATCAAGTTCAATTCTCATGGAGCAATAAGATTCATGAAATTCGGCAAATCAATACAACTAAATGTGGAAAATGCACTAATTCAATTTAACAAAGGTCATGGTTCACATGTGATCACAAGGATATATCACCACAAGCTATAAACATATTTATGCTACTTGCAGTCAAGAATTTATCACTTTTATGTATAATAAATCATAATCTAGTTATAAATATGAATGTTCAACCAATTTGTAACTTGACAAAACAAACACTCCAATCATGTTGCAATACGTCAATCATGTAACTATATTACTAACGAATCATGAACGATAAAATTGTGACAAAAATAATTCATTAAATTAAAGAAACATGTGTCGTAAAATCAAACCGTAAACTAGCTACTTGTGTTTCATATAAAAAGAAGAGAAGAAAACCATGTTAAAAGTGTGTATTTCTCGCAAAAAGTGAGGTGCCTAGAGAAAGAGACAACTAAATTAGGCCAAGTCTTCTCTAACGTCCAAGTCCATCAACTAATCCACCAAAGCCCATGAGTCAAGATATATTCTCTCCGTTTCCGGAATCCATCACTGGAAAACTGTCTCCGGCCACCATAGTCATCCGAAACTGTCACCAGTTAATTGTATACTTCTAGAAACTCAACTCTCCTTCTCTGCATTTCATTCATCCACAAAAGAACCGTCTAAGCCAATTCCTATATTCTTCCGAAAACTTACCCAAAAGCGACTCCAAACTCATATATGATATATCACACGGCCAACTCTTGCATCCAACATGCTCTGCCTTTATGATTCACTGAAATATTATGATTCACACTCTAATCTCTGAAATCCGGCATCCCGGGCTAGTACCACCGGCTAGCCGTTTCTGCTCTCTTTTCGCACAGTTTCTGCAGTTTGGTTCAGGCACTGTCACTTCCCTGCAAACCTTAGCTATCCACAAATCCCATCTTCTCAGCAACACCACAACCAAACTCAAATACCACAAATCCCATCTTCGCACCACATGCTATCGAAGAGTCTGACCGCTTGAACTAGAAACAATGACGTCTGGTGCAATTTCCGAATCATCTACCATTTCAGAAAAGAGATCCAGAGCCTCATCAACTAATCCTCTTTTGCATAAAGCATTCAGCAGCACACTATAAGAAACAATAGTAGCTTCATAATTCCATTTAGCCATGTTCCTCAGCAATTCAAGAGTATTGTGTAATTCACCAACTCTACAAAGCCCAGTTATTATGGTATCACATGTGATGTCATTTGGTTGAATTCCCCTTTCAATCATTTTGTCAAACAGTTTAACGGCAGACTGAATCTTGCCCTGCAAACATAACCCCTTGATCAAACAATTGAAAGTGATTCTATCAGGATCATAATCCCTCTTCATAATACCACCAAACAAACTGAACCATAATCAGTTTCCTTCAATTGACAGTTAACAATTAATCAAAATGTTCAATGCAACAGAATTTGGATCAACTCCATTATCATTCATCTTCTTATACAAAGTGAACTCAACTGAAACTGATTCTAGGTGCACAAAGAATAAAGTTAGCGATATTGTTGTACAGTTTGGGATTTTGAGGCAACTATGTTATTCACATGATCCAGGGGCAGAGCCAGAAATACTACTTCCACTATTTGCCAAAAGAGAACAAGATGCGAGTTCCCATTTCGGTCCTGTTTCTCGCTTTATTACTACTAATTATTTTCAAATCAAATAGCCACAGAGGGTAGTTCTATGTTTATGATCCGTTTCTAAAACCGATTACGATCAAGTACTGCCAAAGTGAAAATCTATAAACTCTAGGCACTTCTAACATTCGGGTGGTAGTGAGTCGGAGCATTGTACTAGAAAGGAGCCGGAGGCAGAAACGAAAGACTGACATGATTTAGGAGAGAGTAAATCTGCACCACGGGAGCTTGTTCGCACCACTTGATTCTCTTATATTCCCTTTTTTCTTTCAAAAATAAATTGTCCTATTTTCCTTTCTTTTTTACTAAAAATAAATTGAATAGGAGTCAAACCCATGACTTGAAGTTGACTATATGGACATCAACCACTAAGAGCAATTCCTATGAAATGAACAAACTCAGAGTTTGTTCATTTTGCTCCCATTATGGAATGAACAAATTTGAAAAATGGAGTTTCAACAGATTTGTTGACTTGAACATTGAGTCGGAACATCCAGTGGGCGTCTTCATTAAGGACGTGCGATTGTAACATTATCGCTGGCGTTAAAAGGAATAATGCTGGCGTTAAAAGGAAAAACGCCCCTCACATCTTCTCTCTCCACATCCGGTTATTATATTTAGGGTTTGTTTTTAATTATTTAAATAATATGTGGGACTCAATTCTTATTAGTTTATATTAATAAAATCATTAGTGGTGCCCAATTCTTATTTCTTTATATTAATTAGATCACTTGTGGGACCCAAAAATATCATATTTGTTCATTTATTATAGTGGAGAATACAGTTTGTTCATCCACGTGGCTGAGCAAACAAATTTTTTTTGTTCATTATCGTAGGAATTGCTCTAAAGCCTACTTGTATTTTGGTGATAATACTAACACGTGGCGACTTGAAGGCATGGGAGTTACTCAGTTTGGGTACAGGCGATTCGAAGCCCGAACGAAAAATGTTTACTTATCATTTATCTATATATATGCCCAAATTTGTGTGCTACATTTGTACATATCAAACGCTTTAAACAATAATTTCCGTTTTGAGGCTAGACCAACAGAGAGATTCCTTTTTTTTTTGTGGATTGGCATGCTAAATCTATCTGGTACAACAGAGAGATTCCTTTTATGAGGCCAGGCCAACATCAAAAATCTTTTATGTAGTGCTTTGTAACTAAGGTAGCTAATTAGGCGGCAATTGCATTGCAAATAAACCCAATGCAAATACCACCTGTAACTATCAAGGAGAGGTTTCTAGTTTTATTTTTGAATATTTAGACAACGATAGGATTGGGAGTTCACACTCTCGACGACGTTCTAATGTATTTTTTTTTATCGGTAAAGAATTTGATACTGGCGAGTTTCGAACTCACATCATTGGTATCATCATCCAGTGACTTTACCACTGTACTACAGTAATCCACGGTATGTCGCTCCGCGAGTAAGGAATACCAGGAGTTTTCCATATCAAGATAAAAAAGAACAGTAATTTCCGAACTACTATATATTTGACCAAATTTGCATTTTACTTGGCTGATAAGTACATGCATCTTTACCGGTCTGAACTTTAATTGTACGCCGAGTTACTAGCAACATTTGCTAGTAGTAAAGCTTTAAAAACAAGTAGATGATGATATACTTGTCTAGAAAGTAGTAAGACGTTTTATAATTGACTTCCAAGTTTTTTGCAGGCATAAGTAGGTGGTCGTTTATTTGAGAAGAAAGTAGAGCATTGCATGTTTCTCTTCTAGTTTTGAGGTTATAGAGCATTTGGTGAGAGATCTATTTGAGTATTATGATTAGCATTTTGTTATTCATAATTTTATGATTAAACCGTCAATCTTTGATTGTTTAAATTTTTTTAAGAAGTTCTAGAATAAAGAGCCGACCGAAGCCGTTTTGTGGATAAAAGAAGATTTTTGAACCACGTTAAATCTTTGTTCCCTCGTTTTTATGATATTTTTCATTTCGCATCTTTTTCGTTTTTATTTAGTTAATTGTTGATCGAAAGGTCTAGTGTTGTATGGATTGATTATATCATGCTAATTCCAACATTTTTCACCCAGATAAGAGTCCTTAGCAAATGTTTCTCTCAGAGCTTCTTCATA
>NC_039365.1:7659935-7661205 GCF_003573695.1 Papaver somniferum | reverse complement strand
GTGCATCTTCTTTAGTGCCTATAATCGCAGAACTATGAGCCCCCAAGATCAAAAACTAAAATATTTTAATCGTAACACTATGAGTCCCTCAAAAATTAAAATATTTTCTACATCATCAGACTTTTGTCTTTTCTCAATCCAGTAATATTAATATTTTTTTTTTCAAAATCGAGTTCTTCGCATCCATAAAGAACAACATAATCTATTGCAACAACTAAATTATCATACAATTTTTTTTTTGATCGATCAAAAGGAATCGTACTAAGAAGCACTCAAGTCGTGCCCAAGCCAATACACTAAAGTAAGGGAAAAATAACTCCAATCAAAGCAAACAAGTACCAGGGATAAACAAAAAGCAACAAAGACCTCTTGACAAACCTTAGAAACTAAGAAACCATTGTTACTTGCGACTAAAACAAGAGCGCAAGCTACATTTAAGTAGGATTTTCATGAACCTATTCCATGGTTAAATCTTTGTGATTTTTCGCCATGTCACTAAACATCTCGTGACGAGCCTTCCAAGAGGGAAAACTTAACCCAATTGTAGAACCAAACTCCATGAGATAACCGGTTGAAATCTTGCTAAGACTAGTAAGAGATTTGGAAAGGAATTTGTTTTTGCTGCTTAATGTCTCATTGGAGAAGAGACAAGTCACTTTAAACTTTCTGCACAACGTGGTGTTGGATCCTTGAACCGTCTCGGACACTTCTGGTTTGGTAATGCTAATATCGTTGGATGTTATAATTACGTTCAATCCATCTCGTTTAACGGCACCTTTCACTGATTTATTTTGAAAATCCTTAAAAAGATCACGGGACACTAGACATAAAACCTACCAATTGTTGCTCTCATAGATGTGGTAGTGACATTTCCTTTAACTTCTTTAAGGAGACTGATGATATTTCTATAGCAGACAATCTCTTGACGCTCCATTAAGTTGCACTCTAAGATTAGGTGCTTCATTATCATCTAAAAGAATGAAAAAGAATCGAAATGACGATACTATTAGGCCTGTCAATGGATGCTAATGTAACGGAAATAGGCTCTGCCGCTGCCGTTTCCGTTAAAATTTAGCGGATATCCGTTACCGTTCATTTCCGGCGGAAATAAGAAATTCAAAAACGTTACCGTTACGTTGGACTTACCGGATAACGAATATTTTTCCGCTGCCATCCGGTAAGTCACATGACAGCCACAAAACAGGCTAAAAACACATAACAAGTACACATAACAGCTTTAAAATCCAACAAAACAGGTTCTAAATCCATG
>NC_039365.1:7595698-7659925 GCF_003573695.1 Papaver somniferum | reverse complement strand
CACACCAAAAAAAGACATACAGATGTTCATGCCATTGCCACACAAGAAAACAAGTTCATAATCTTCATGTTTTTTTTGCAAAAAAAAAGACATCTCCATCTCCATTTGAGTCAACAACTGCAAATGCATTCCTCCTCCATCTCCAGATTCTCCTCTGCCAAGTCCCAAGTGCCAACTGCATCTGCAAATGCATTTACCTTACTCCTTAGTCCTGAACTTCTGTATTTTGAAAGAAAAATCAAAAGTGCTAGACATTTTAAGCTGGCAATGTCATTGTCAGTGCAATAAGCCAATAAATTGCAAAAAAAAAGAAAGATTAAGATGTACCTGTAACACAACTATCACTGTCACTGAGAGTGAGACCTGGCAGCCAATCACCCAAACAAAGCAAAGCTTCAACAAGATCTGGAGCTAATGAACTCCTGTGAGATGTGATAACTCTGCCACGAATACTAAACATAGATTCTGATGCTACACTTGTCACTGGAACTGCCAATACATCTCTTGCAATCCTTGAGAGAATTGGGTACTTAGGAGCATTATTCTTCCACCAACTTAAGATATCAAACCTCATCTCTTGCAATTCTTTGCAGATTTTGGCATGGTAATGCAAGCGGCTGGTTCCTTGGTTACTGGGAGCAAGTATTCTCTTGTGACAGTGTTTGCATTCAGCTATCAGTACCCCAACCTCCTTCCCACCTTTTACTGTCTTTTTTCCAACCTTCCTTTCAAAATCAACCCATACATCAGACCTTACTGAGCGCATTTTTTTCTTCTCTTCAACTATAACTGGGTCTTCATCTACTTCTACATCTTCTTCTTCTTCTTCTCTAGGAAGAATTGCAGGTGTAATAGAAGCAGGTGTTGAATTCACTCCAGAAGCTTGAACTTGGTTGGATGCAGCAGCAGCAGGTAAATGTGATGCAACTGAAATAGAGAGATTTTGTGAAGACCCAACATGGTTTGATGCTCCTCTTTCGCTTTGGGACATGATTAATTTCACAAATCTGAAATTGTGAACCCTAATTTCAGAAACCCTAAATTGAAAATTGAGTTTTGAAGATTGAAATTAAACTCAAAGGAAATTGAAGAAGAGAACCCTAGTTTCTAATCATTAATCACACAGAGAAGATGATGATTTCTAAGGCAGAGAAGACGATGCTTGATTCAGCATCCGTAGTTTCTCTCTTTTTCTCTCTGAGAACTTCTATGTTGTGTCGAAGTGAAGAACAGAAGAATGAGATGAGATAAACCAAACAATACATAACGTATAAAAAGGGGAACTTAGGCGCAGGCCCAAAAAAAATGTGCATAACTAGTTATGCAGTACAAAGAAAATGTGCATAACCAGTTATGCAGATGCATAACTTGTTATGTGGCACAAAAAAAAGTGCATAACCAGTTATGCAGATGCATAAGACATTATGCAGTACAGAACAATGTGCATAACTAGTTATGCAGATGCATCAAAGGTTATGCTTATCATAAATCACTGCAGATGCAAAGAAAATGTGCATAACTAGTTATGCAGTACAAAGAAAATGTGCATAACCAGTTATGCAGTACGCACGCTAGCGGATAACAGAACTAAACCTAACGGAAATACACGGTTCCAATAACGTTACGTTAAGAAGGGATTATCCGTTAGCTTATCGGTATCGGATATCCGTTTACCGCTATGTCGGATGGTAGCAGTAACGGCTAACGGATTATCGGTATCGGCTAACGGGAAATCGGTATCCATTGACAGGCCTAAATACTATGTCTTCCTTCATGCTATAATCAAGCCATCTTAAGCTTATTACACTAGTAACTTGAAATAAAATAAGTTACCTGCATTAGAAACGTTAAATTCCTTTTTACACATTTAACTTTTTTACTAACATTTAACCACATTTTTAAGATCCCGAACTATTTTTTAATTTATGTTTTATAAAAACTTAAATTTATTTATGCATTTACGGATTTTCTGTTGGAAACAAAGCACTATAATCAAATCACACAAAGAAACCGCTGAGTCGCGTACTAGGTCGCTATCTTTAAGGTGTTTCGCGACTCTGCCTCTTGATTGTGCTAGCAGTCAGTTTTTTTGTCGAAACCCTATGGGATAAAACAGCTTATCTCTTTCGATTTCTCTGCACTGAGAAATCGAATCAATAATAACTCTTTCAACAACACTTGCTCAGAAAACTTGACGAAATAAAAATAACGTTATATTTTTTCTCTTCCAGAAACCAGTTTTTTTTTATAATCAAAAAGAATCAATGGAATTAATGGAAAATTAATTTTCGATTAAATGCCAATTAAATTTCTTTGTAACAGCAAAAAAACGGCCGTATTAAAATTTCAACATTAACTGTAATTAATCATGATATAATTATCTTAATACGTTTTGAAAATTTAAGTTAAAAACAGCAAAAAAAATTGTTTCTGGATCAGCAGACCTCCCAAGACCCCGCTCCCGGACTAATGTAATATAATATATAGTATAAATAGTATATACCCTAGTGAAATTGTGTGGGGTGGGAATTGAACCCATGCCTATAGTGTGGGAGCTCAAAACAATGCCACCATACTATCTCTCTAACTTTGGCATATTATTACAAAACTATGTTTTTAAATATATACCCCAACATTTTCCACTTTCAAGTTTTCGAAGAAAGATATTATACTAAACTAGGTTTGCATATAAGTGTTTATAATATGATTTTTTTTTTAATTATATATGCATCTCATCCTTGTATACAAGTTTTCGTTTTACATATAAATATTAGCTAACAATATTTCTGTTAAAATTTAAGTATCACCAAATAAAATTATCAAAAAAAAACTCGATAGCATATTCAGGTTATCTTAATATATTTATAATATGTATAAATGTTAACTTAATTTTAAAAATACGAGCTAATCCTTTACTTATCTATCTTATAAAAATAAATGTTTTTTTCCAAACTCGATGGTTCTAGATGTGCATTTTAAAGTGATCGACGGCTCATATTCTTCTCAAATTGGAGAAAACTCAATGAGACAAATCGTGGCTGAAATTGCACCCCCTCCTTACGCTCTCATCGACGTCTCAAAATCAACTACTTCATCCGTTACACTCATGAAGGATAAAGTTGCCGAAAATAAGCTGTCATTATTAGGGTTTTAATGTAAAATAAGGATTCTTTCTGGAACCCGCTTTCCATCGATTATTTCTGCAGATTGCATATACGTTACCGAAATAAAAATCCTCATTAACAGCACCACATTTATAATTAAATGACCAGTTACGAAATCATTAACCACACCATCAAGTTTGAGATCGAGAGAAAGAAGGAGGCAGAAAGTTTTGGTCACTGCTCCATAAAAAAAAATGATATGAGGTTGGTTCTGCTCTTTCAGTCCTTCCGTCTATTCCAATTCTACACCCTGTAAAGATTCATGTTGCATGGTGATAGATATGTAAGTTTTTGCATTGGTTTCATTTTGAGAGGTAACTAATAAATTGGTATCAACAAAAAAAAAATTCCCTGATTTTGTTGTTTATGTCGAGTTACTTCTCTAAAATCTTTGATTTAATTTTGTTTCAACAATCTGATTGATTTAAGGTAAGTTTTCTGATTTTGGTGATTTAATCTATTCAATATTTTCGAAGTTTGAATATTATGCGGGGTCTATAAATCTCTTTGAGCTCTTCTAAGTTTTCCGATCAATAAAAAAAAGCCTATACGATATTTATTGGAGATATATATACCATCTTCTTTGCATGGAACTTTTAGTTTCTATGACGACTTGGTTTTTGTTGGAATATGATAGCATTTCAAATGGTGCATGGCCTATGACTGCCAGTGCGTTCAAATGGTGGAGCAGTATGTCTTTGTATCTTCTTTAAAGATCACAAAAAACTATAAAAGGTACTTATTTTTTGTGCAGATTTTCATGCACATGACATATTGGGAGACATGCCACTATCAATCTTAGGTGTGTGTTTGAATTAGGTAAGGGTTTGATATGTATATCAATTATTTGATTGAAGACGTAAAGCATTCACCAAATATTCCATTTGTAAACCTTCTTCATTGGTTGTAGAGAAATGTGATCAAGAAAAGATATAATGAGAGTTTTGCTATATCTTCAGGGCTGCAAAGAAATGAATCAGACTCCATAGAAAAAAAACCACCCAAAAAGAAGTTCTCATTCTACTCGAAGCTCATCCAGTAATATATATGTGGACCTGGCTTATCAAATGGTGATGTATGAACCTAATACATATCAATAACCTGGCTTATCAAATGGTGACAGCCCTTGAGCCTTCGTGGAGTGCAGGTATATAACCGATATAAAGTTTACTCAGAACTGCTTCGTTATGTTTGTCACGCAGTTGCTAACAATTACATCTATTTATGTTTTTGTGATCTTCTGGGGTGACTGCATTACAAGCTGCAGGAGGTATACATACTGCTCTAAGAAAGACTTGATCAGGTGAGACATAGTTAGAATCATTTTGGCACATATTATTACTCATTCCAGGCATTCTAGAAAACATGACTAACAGTACACACAGTCTCCTATATTCGTGTGTACCATATCCAGATCTCATACTCTTATTATAACCTTTTGTTTCACTTGAGTTGTTTGAAAATTGATATTAAATATTGATTGCGGATTATGTTTATTTGTACTTTTGATTGTCTTCTCTCATCTTGGTTTTTATTTATGGTCTTGGTTTTTCGACAACCGCAGATAATTTCGGTGCAGGATGAGCGAAGCAGAACTAGCCAGTGTAGAAGCCGAGATATGCGAATCAAACACCTAAAACTATATGAACACTATACGAATATTGTAAGACTACGGGGCTTTCAAATTGAGCAACACCATGTGGCCCTTCTAATTGTAACTATTTTAATTAGGTGTCATGTAAGTTTTGCGATAGTCAAGTGTTCAAAGCACTGGTTTTGGTCGGTCGTTGAAACAAAAGATTTTTGTACTGCAGAAGTTACGATTTTGAGGGGAGAAAATAAACACCGTCACATCTGAAAAAAACAACATGATAAAAGACTGTGTCCCATACCATCAACCATTTTTAATGTATACTAAACCCAGGACTATGCGGCGACGCTTTTATTATCGTACTTGTTGATATATTTTTCTCTCTACTGGGTCTATCAGGTTAGATTTAAGCAGTTGTTTCCGCATTTTTACACCTTGGACCTAAAAGTGGCGCTACAGTTGCATCATACATATAAAGTAGCCATCTGAAACGGTAGTTATTGTGCTTACTCTTATCAACGAAATAGAGAAATGAACGTTCAGCCGAATCCTTGGCAGCAGAAAGGGTTCCTATATGGAGAATGGATGTGTTTGGAATGCATATAAGTGAGTGTAGACGAGACTTGGCATTTGTCTAAAACAACTTCATTGGCAAACGATTCTGCAATTGGTGATTCATATACCTGTAACAACTAACACCTGTGGTGGATAACTAACACATCCTTCTGGAGACCCTAAAATAAGAAAATGTCTACAAATATCCCATGCGTGTATAGATTCATGGACCTTGCCGAACTTATGACCGCACTATTAGTCCTGAGTAGGCATGGGGGTCCTTGGAAGAGGAACGATTAGCGAGTAATTAAAGTTAGGTGGGAACAAATACACAAGGGAAAGGAAAGAGAGGATACAACAACTTGGCCAGGTAAATTACCAACCACCAAAGAACGATCATGTATTTTGGGTTGGCATTGAGTGAACCAAGGAACAATATTTCATTTGGGATTTTTCTTTTGCCCACTTTCATTTGGGACCGTCTTTGGCCCTCCTTTTATTATGGAGACACCATTGGGGATATGCAAATTAATGGGAATATGAACTATTTTTTTTTTTTTTTTTGAAGCATATATATATATGAACTACTTATCTCATCCTAACTAGTCTGCTAAGGGATTTTAAGGGTATTAAAAGACCAAGTTACCCTTTCATAAGTTATTAGATTATTGTTATCTTTCGCAGTTTTCAATTTTTCTATTTATATGTTTTTAAGATGATTTTTTTTTTCATTAAGTTAGTGCCAGGAGGGATCGATCAGAAGAAATCTTGGATAATACAATATTTGAAAGTAAAAGGCATCATCTGATTTTGTTGTCTATTGCAGGTACGGTTTTCTCTTGTTTTCTTTTGCCGTAAATGTTTTGCTTTGAGTTTATGTCTTCATGTACGTACATGTTATTTCCTCATAAAGGTGTTTGCTGAGTTACAAGTAGATACAAGCTTATTAGTGTCGATGGTTAGTAACCTTTTTTGGATTTTGGATTTTTGGTTTATGTTTTCTTTTTCTGAGAAGAGTTTCCCTAACCAAGGAAATAGCGTTTCTCGGCAAACATAAATAAATGGTGCCGTACTAAATATTTTTAATTGTACTTGATCAATGCTAGGTTAACCAACAGATTATACCTTGAGATCAATTTCTCGGATTCATTAGAAGCTTATCTTACCCAGAGTATAATTATGTATGATGAGGGATCGATTATGCTCATCACATCCGTCAAAAAGAGTGTTCAGAAACCATCATCTATTATAAAAAAGAAACATGTAAGCTTTATTACCAAATACTGCAAAAAAAAAAAAAAAGAAAGAGAACATTACCGTGTCATGAGTTAATAACTTCCCATTTTATAGTAACACCAGTATATCTCGGGTCGTTACGGCAAGGTTTATATTCTAATTTATAGACAAAAAACAATATTTTTATTACACGAAGTTGGTAGGGAGTTGAGCCACCAGCTGAGCTCCTATATCTTTCTAAATAACGATTCTTAATCTATGGAATTGAGAACTTCCTACATGACTAGCCATACAATGTTAAAAATAATATCTAAATAAAATTTCTCGATATAATTTTTTTTCTATATTATATTCATCCATGACTTACGTCGATGGAAACATGAAGCATAAGTAATTGAAAAACACGCTTTAGTAGAATCATGTATTCCATCCCTATAACTTACAATACCAATGTCATATACGGTAACATCCGCAATCCGTAGCACTTTCAATACCAATGTCATATACAGTAACATCCGCAAGCGAATTAGTAGAAGCTCTCTTAACCGTTTCTACTCGACTCAAAATGAAAGCCCGTATTGCTGCTCCGTCCACACTTTCCTCAGCAATCATGCCCTCCTCAATGGGTCTTGTAATTCCCCAATTTCGATGAAAACGACCTCGGTAGATTTTTAGTTCCAGAAATATTTGTTGACCCTCCAGGGAGGATGAGTTTGTCAATACCATGTTGATCGAGTTTTGCATTTACTATACATTCTCTAATTGATTTTTTACATTTCTCGGTATAATTTTCGCATAATTTCTCAAACTTTTCAAGAGTATACACCAATTTTTATTTTTTGTTTAAAAAAGATTCTACTTGGATTGTTACCTAATTAACCACATTCAATTCTCAGCATGCTCAGAGTTTTAGCAATACCCTCCTCTGTATTATCTTGTTTTCGTTCCCATATGAAATCATCCTTGTGGATTGATTTATACACGGACAAATAATACAATCATCTATGTATTTCCCTCCAAGACAAGGGTTACCATCTATATTTTTAACCTTGAATTTAAGCATATCATCAACATTATTCACACCCACAACAGAGATACTCAAAGTACCTCTACCAAGATCAAAAACAAAGACATTATTCTCTTCATATTGTAACTCCAGATCGATTCCAGAGTCCATAGCAGCCGCAGAACTCTCATTTAGAAGCGAAACAAATCTAAATCCCGCAATCTTTGTAACTTCTTTTATAATACTTCTTTGGAAATCAGTAAAAAATGTATGAACACTAAGAACGACACTATTCACTGAATCCTCTAATTCAACTTCAACAATTTTCTTCAGTTTCGCCAACATTTTTAAAGTAACATCAACAACCGACAAATTCTTGCTTTTACCTTTATACTTAACACAAAAGTTAACTTCATCATCGTGACTACTATATGGGAATCGAATTTTTGACTCGCACTTATCTTTCTGGTGACTTACATCAAACTCTAGACTTTTCATACCGATCAATCTTCTTACACTAGATATGGTGTTGATTATGTTGGAAAAAAAATCAATTTTTTTACAAATAGTTTAGGTCTTGGTATGGTTTGACCTTAGGACCTAAGGTATCTATTGATGCTCACTCATTTCCTTTGAGTGAATGAAACTTCTAAATCCCACATTTGGTATACTAGAGAATGATGGCCTCCATGTATGGATAGTATAAAATATACGCGTATATTTTACCAAGTTTTCTGTCTACTCGAAAATATTTTTTGCCAGTTTTTCTTTAGGAAATGAATTCCAAAAATATTTTCTTTAAGTGTTTTATTTATAGGAAAATTCTTTTTTCGTTTATGAATTGTTTTACAATTCTAATTTCCCACCAATGGTAGGCTTCTTGATCCAAAAGAAGGCTTTAAACTAGCGGGCGTAAGAGATTTTACCTAATTAGGTTACCCTCCTCTCCAAGATAGTATTACAAGTTATACTATTAGTCGGTTACAACAATGACTACAAAATGAAGTACATGCCTAAGGATAAGTTTGTAAGAAGAACAAACTTCATTATTTATAAACAAGGTAGTTTGGACATCAAGGAATTTTATAACTGGAAATATTCTCAAGATATGCAATAAGCACCTAGATTCAATTTTCTCTAATTTCAACCAAAATCCAACTTTCATATTGAAATCCCTATTGGATTACAACTCAATATTAACTAGCATACAAGATACTTAACTTATATATCTTCCAAACATATATTTTACTTGATGGAAAAATAAAACATATACATTCAAAAATCTTAGCAAAAAGATAATCAAACATTTCGATTTTTGATCTTACCTTGAGTATCAAAGAATATCTTTGAACGATCAAATATAAGATTTATGCACATGTTCAAATTACTCACTATGTCGACATCTTAAACTTTCCTATCTTGCAAACCCAATTTCTAAAAACACACGAACTCTAAAGTGTACGTGATAGTAGAGATCGGTTTTTCATATGAGGATCGGTTCTACCTTGACTCGCAATGTTGGTAGGGATCGGTTCCACCTTAGTTCCCCATATAGGTAAGGATTGGTTCTATCTCCATAACTTCCAATATAAGTAGGGATCGGTTCTACCGTGACTCCCAACATAAGTAGGGATAAGTTTTCCATGGTTCCAATATAATAAGGGACCGGTCCTTCCTTAGATATTCACTGAAAATCAGACTACCAATCTATATTGATTTCTTTCAACTACAAAACAAGTTCGCAAGTCTACTTCCTTCAATTTATATAATCAAACATAGTTTTCTAGGTATGAAATCAATTCTAAGTTCATTACACAATCTAGTAAAAAATTACAAAGACTATGTCTATGTCGCAATTAAAAAGTTCAAAAGATAAACGTTATACTTCGTAATTCCATATACCAAGATTGTAAAAACAACTTGTATATTCTTTCTTGGCACTTTGATCATAGTAAGAGGAGATGTCTTTAATACTAGAGTTTTATGTATATAACTTCGCATGTTATATTTTCAGTCTAAACGACTTGAAAGTAACAATATAGAAATGGAAAAAAAGTCAAGTTTTGTATTACTAACCTCAAGTCCAAGGATGATGTCTTCGTTGCTATCAATTCGACTCCAAAATCCTCAGAGTAATACTTGTATGTCTCAACATTTCTATACTTCCTAGTTTAATTAACCTAACGAAGTTAAATCTAGTAATATAATCAAGCGACTATTGAGTTTTGATACTAAAATATGACAACCAAACTTGGCATACCAACGCTTGGAGAGTTCAATCAAGGAATGCTCTAAAACATCATCTCAATATAATGATATTCCTTTAGCCATATTTGTTTTTCCTTCTTGCTAAACCAATCTCTTATTTTGATCTTGTTTTCCAATTTCTTAGCATCAAGAAACGGTTTAGAATTATTTCAAAAAAAATTCCTTTAGATCAAGTACCTTTGGACGAGAAGACATCGGATCCTGATTCATAGTTAGTTCTAAAATAAACTATGAAACAAAAATATCTATATATCGCCAAAGAAATTTCGCTGATACCATACTTCCGAAAATATAACACTTCCCAAAAATAAAAATATTTGCAAGATATATTTTCGTCGACTAGATTTATTCTCATACTCTACACATGTAGTTCCTTATCTTGCTTTCTGACTCTGACACATATAAATGTCACGCTTGGTGAGGATGCACTCCTAATAACGATTAAGGAGAATTAGTTTGATAATTACTCTTATAATTGGTTCTAGAACACGTGCGGTATTCTAGATCTAGTGGAGTATGGCTCTTAGGAATTCTGTTATTACCTTGATACACCGAGGATCTTAGAGCCTTTTTTTCCAGATGACGTTGATCATAATTATTTATGACATGATCAACTCTCTGTTTTAGAAGAAAGACTTCCCTTTTGAACATGACCCAATGTCCATTGATTACCTAAATTGCATGATCGAGTCTCAGAAATTCTTGGGTTTCTGACAGTTAAGCACTTTGTGTTTTTCTCTATTTTCTCATTGACAAGATTCTTAGCATCAGAAGGCGTATACATTTTTAAAATGGTTAGATTATCAATGGAACGAAAAAGAAATAATTCAACAAGTAGTGCAATAGTAGTTGTATCCTCTTCTTCATAGTTGTATGAGTCTGAGGTCTCATCAAGAGTTACAACAAGATCCTTACTGTTAGAGCATTGCTCGGTCGAACTCATAGTGTTGCTATATCAAGCTTGTTGTCAAATTTAGTTGTCAAAACTATATCTTGATTTCTAGTCTACAATTAGTTAAGTCTCGGTCTAGGATATAGGTAGTTGGGAAACGAGCTAGTCATCATTTGCGTTCTACTGTTTGAAGGCGCGGATCAACCGAAGCTTTTGGAGAACTTCATCAACAAAAGGTAAGTGAAGAATGAACCACCTATTTCTGAAGTTATATTGACCTTCCTATCCTTAAGAGGATTGTCGCATAACTAATTAGACTAGCTTGCAAAGAAAAGAATTTCGAGTCGAGAAATAATTCTTTAGTTTACGAATTTCTCGAAATATGATGACTAAGCTTGAACATTTGTTCATACTTGATTCAAAATTTCGGTGGAGAACAATTTATTGTTCAGAACCAAATCATGATTTAAGTTTATCATTTGAAAATAGCCTGGAACAGTGATTTGTGTCATTGATGTTATTCATGAATATTTCGAATTGATTTAGAGAACCATAGAACTACTATATTCGGAATACAAGACAGTGTTATCAGTATTACAAACTCAGAAAATTGTTATATGTCTCAAGCCGTTTTACATGTATTCGTACACGTATCAGAGTAGCTATATACCGACTTTCAAATTTGTGTGATATATATATTCGTATACACATCATTGGAAAATCTGTTTGTTTCGTGATCGGGATAGGTACGCAAACCATTTTGGAACTGCGGTAAGGGAACCAGGTTAAAATAATCAAACCGGTATGCGATCCAAAACAGTTCTATGTTCTAGAACTAGTTTAGTACCCAAACTGGTACGTGAACTGAAAAAGTTCTATCAACTCCGGAAATTTGAGTTGCACCTAAGTTAGCAAACTGGTACGTGAGCTGCAAAAGTTCTGTTAACTCCGGAAACTCAGTCATTGCATATAAGTTTGTAGACCGGTTC
The DNA here is from genome assembly GCF_003573695.1 of Papaver somniferum. Lineage (NCBI taxonomy): Eukaryota > Viridiplantae > Streptophyta > Magnoliopsida > Ranunculales > Papaveraceae > Papaver > Papaver somniferum. The sequence goes on along the minus strand of NC_039365.1, from coordinate 7,648,224 downwards.
GCGTACTGTGACTCAGCTGAGTCACGAATGATCCAAGTAATTGTACCTTGTACATCTACAAATTATGTCGATCATGATTCAAGTGTAATTAAATTATTTCTATGAAGTGATTTTCCTTTGATCAATTCTCTAATTAACACTACTCTCATTTGATAACATAATTGTGACTCAATATCAATGTCTTAGTGAACATGAAAATGAGTGTTTAGCTTTTAAAGTTCAAATCTTCTAGTTTTGGCTTACGATGTTAATTATTTATTTATAATTATTTATAAATTATGTTCTACCTAACCATAGTGTATGTCTTGTATATGTGATTAATATTCAAAGCTTTCATCTAACGGTGAATATTGATTGCTTGGTTCCAAAGCTATCTTAACTTAAACCTAAAGCAACCTAGGCTTTGAAGTCTGTATAAGGGGAACTCTTGGCAACTGGGATCTTTGAATCCTGACACCACTTTTTAGTGTGTCCTAGTTGTATCTAGAGTCGTCCTCTCCAGAAACCATTTTGGGATTTAACAACTATGAAGACTTCATCGGGATTCGTGAAGCGAGACCCAATTATCTTTTATCTTGATAACTCGAGTATCCAAATCTTGATTGTTTGTAGAGCCTTGCTCCAACGATGAAGATATATAGTAAGCAATTAAATGACTTCCACGTTTTATATATGTTCACATTTTATTTTTTAAATCTTTCGAGAGCTTATATCAAGAATGTAGCTTCCTCCATGTGACTCAGTCTTCAACAACCCGATGTCTGAATTGTATCTGCGTATACAAACACTCAATGTGCAGTATCATAAACCGTAATCCCAATTGATAATTACGGTTTCATTTAGAGTTCCAATTTAAGAATAATGGAGGTAGGCAAGCTGCAAGCATAACGTTGTCACTTGAATGAATACCAAAATTTCATAATATAAAAGTGCAAGATCTAAAAACCATTTTAAGTGAGGAAGTATTCTGTTGTTCTACCATGGGGTGGCAGTGACTCGGAGCGTAATAGTAAAGATGGGAGGCAGGAATTACATGGCTTCGCCAGGTTTGGGCTGGAGACCTTCGGTCTGTTAGACTGACGTGATTACCAACTACACCATGAAACTGTCCGTGCGAAACTTTTGAAAATATAAGCTTGTTCTCCATCTCAAAAATTTAATTGTACTTGCTATCCTGACTGCAACAATATTAACACCTGTCTCCAATACTACTTTCTCTTTCTCTTGATATTCATACTACTCTGGGTATCGATACGTATCAGAGTCAGTGGTGCTTATCAGTAAATGTTCGTATCAGTTCGATATAAAAGCTGATTCAGAGGGGGTTGACAAATATTGGGAACTGTTAATACCGGGGCCCGATCGGCCAAAACCGGAAGGAGTCTGATAGAGGTGTAAAACGGGCCGGCCCAGCACAGCACAACCCATAAAATCACGTGCTTAGCGTGCTATGTGCCGTGTTGTGCTGTGCCAAAGATTATGACGTGCCGTGATGTGTCGTGCTAGAAGGCGTGCTGAGTTGGGCTGTGCCAGAAAAATAAACATCCTGTGTCGTGCTATGCTGTTCCAAGCACATTTATTTTATATTTTCCAATATAAATGTTTTCTGAATAATTAGGTATTATACGTATTATTATGAAAATAAGTCAACATAACGATAATAAAATGTCAATATTTGGCTAGAATAAAGACTCTTTTATGAAATATACACAAAATATGATGTATTGTGCCATATTGTGTAGTATTCATACATATTATGACGTGCTTTCTTAGCGTGTTGTGTTGTGTCGTGCCCCGTACTCAATCGTGCCGCGTGCTATGCTGGGCTACTGTGTCGAATAGTCATACACATCTCGTCCCATGAAACTAACGTGGTGTGCCGTGCTGGGCTAAGCGACTTGTGCTGGGCTGGGCTCAAATTTTAGCATGATGTGCTCGTGCTGGCACGGCCCAATTTACACCTCTGGAGTCTGAGCATGACTCAACATAAATGGGCTCTTTGCATCAACGAATTTACAAAACGGGCCAAAACAAGATGTAGCCAAGGACTTGGAAAGGTTTCGCCGAATGACAAAATTCACCAAAATTTTGAACATTTGTATCCCTTTTCCTCAACAAAAAAAACCTAGGAAATGGGTTTTTTTTTTTGCTGTAAAAAACCTTTAATCCCACTGTAAAGAAAGCAGCAGCACTATCGACATTGTCCAGCCTATCAGATGAGATTCTAAGTATATACTCCCTCTGTTTTTGGAAAATATATACTTTCGCTTTTTTATTTTACCCAAAAAAAAACCAAATTGGAAAAGTGAAAATATCTCTTTTCCATAAACGGAGGGGATATATGTTCCGGAAGTCACTAGAAATGAATCAGAGCATGTAACCGTGCATGCAAGCTCTGGTGCAATCTACTACGCATGCAAGCTCCGGTGCAATCTACTACGCAGCCCTAAATTCGTTTAGGTTTACCTTAATCTTACTATCCAAAATTAGAGCAATCATATGCTCATGTTTATTGATTTCGGTTACCACCACTCCTGGAAGTGTGCATATGGACAAAAGTTTTCGGTTTACCATTCAACGATGCTCTTCATTAGTTACGCGCAGCATAGCCACAAAATCTTCAATTTATGAGTACCTTTGGTGAGGTAACCTGTTTATTAGAAAATTTTCGTACTTCTGTTCAGTTATGTCGCTCAATTTAGTTGGATCGGTACTCATGATTGCCCACCATTCATGGGTTTGTAGCGAACCGCTACACTCTTCTCCTTTGAGACTGATTAAATCAAGTAACACTAATAAAATCTTTAGACAATTCTTAGAATTCCTGAAAATGTTTAAAGTTTTTGGCCCAGAACAGTTGAATATTTCTGTAGTTTCCACATGATTCATTGTATGTGTCTATTCTGTTACATGTTCATAGTGCATGCCTTTCCATCTTATATTCCATTGTCCACCACTATACACTGCTTCCATTTTATTTGATTTTTATATATTTGAGATTTGAGGATGGAGATAAAATGCTGGAGAAAGGGTGCTTGGAAGCAGGTCAAAGAAACTGCAGAGTACGCATGGTTGCTCACGTTTGTTTCTAAGCAATAACTGAACCTTGCTGTTCGTAAAATTTAGTATCTTTGACTAACCGTCTCACTTAGTGTGTGGATGCTGCATGATTTTAATTCAGAGGATTCATGAAATAATCGTCGTTGTCCATGGGTTGAAAAGAACAGGAAGTATATATGTAGTGTAGTGAAGATAGGTTGGCAAATTGTTTGAAATTTGAACATGAAGTATTAGGATCCTGAACCAGATATCATGTACCCATAGACACCCTGATTTGAACCCTTTAACCAGTTCAACACAAACACAAGTTCAAAGAACTAGAAGTCCATTGAAATTTATTGCAATCCTGGACATGAGAGTTCTCAAACACATCAATTAATTCATCCTTTTAAGTTACATTAATGTGAACGAGTGCCAGAATCTCAGGTAAATACATTTTTATCGATTTCTCATTATGCAACCTGTTACTTTGGCTGCAATAGTATCAACAACTCTCCAATACCCAAACCACCACTTCTCTTTCTTGAGAAGCAAAACAAAAAATAAACCTCCAAACCCAACTGCAAACCCCATAGCAACAATACCGTAAAACAATAGCATCTCCCTTGGATGTTCTTCATCTGTAATATCTGCTGAAGTATTACTACCCTCGCAACTCTTGTTTGTAGGAACCCCACACAACAAATCATTTCCAAAGAAGGCTGAACCATCCACACTCAATGTTTCAAAATGATGTCCTCTTGGGATCCTGCCACTCGAGTTATTGTAAGATAAATTCAAATGCCCAAGAGAGTCTAATGCTTTCAATGACTCCGGAATTGATCCGGATAATTTGTTGAAACTCAGATCCAATGACTCTAAACCAATCATGTCTCTGACTCTCGCTGGAATATTACCGGTGAAACGATTGTGGATAAATTAAGCATTGCAAGTCCTTTTAATACAACTATCTCTTCTGGAATACTTCCTTCAAAACTGTTGCACGATAAATCAATTCCTGAATGGTAGTCATTTAATTCCTCAAAGTGCATCAACATCCCTTTGACAGCCATGTCTAATTCAAAATTCCAGATTCCATAGCCGAGGGTGTCATTCGCTCTGCGTATTAGTATCTCCAAGTTGCTCATCTTTGCAGGTACTCGACCTGAGAGATTGTTTATCGATAGGTCTATGATTTGGAGATATTGCAAATCTAGAATCTCTTTCGGGACCGAACCGTTGAACTTGTTTGACCGTAAAGATAGGATCCTAAGGCCATGAAGCCAACCAATGGAAGTTGGTATAACACCTTCAAAATTATTGTTTCCCAAGTAGAGAACCTCCATGTTCTCAAGCTTGTCAAATGAATTAGGAAAAGTACCAGTAAAAATGTTGTCATTTAATTGAATAAAATGGAGATATATGGATTGCTGAAAAATGTCTGGAAAATTTCCTGTAAAGCCGTTCATCCCAAGGTTTAGAGAAAATAGACTAGTACAGTTCGTTAGACAAGATGGTATAGTTCCGGATAGGTGGTTGTTAGAAAGGTCGAGATATGCAAGTTGCGAGAACAAGTGTATGTTGTCTTCTGAGCAAATAGAACTGGAGTGAAACAACAGACTATCATTGTGAAAAAAAAGGTGTACATAATGGTACACGTGTATTGACAGGTTAGAAAAATTAAGTGTACATCAAGATGTATATAATGGTATACCTGTACCGACAGGTTTTTCTAATTCTCCAGGCCTACAGAAATAAAAACACATTCAAAAGGAAAATCCGTAAACGTAGAATCTTTCAAACAAAATAACATGGTTTCGTACATTGTAACAAAAATAAAATGCTACAACAATGGGCATGATTGAAAAAAAAAAAAACTACCGAGCAAGGTAAAAAGAATGGAAGTAATAAAATCATCAAAAGAATGGGACATGTAGCTCTGTTGTGATGACCAAGGATGAAACACTTTGTGCATATCATAGGCGTCATTTTCTACTCATAAGCATTCTTGATACGCTGAATTCTTCGTCTACCAGGTGGAGGATTAAGTATGGCAACAACGTTCCCATCACTAGGATCATAAACCTCTGTCTTCTCAAAATTGGGGATGGGGCATATGATCATTTGGTATGCCAAGTTTAACCATTAGGTGGTGAAATATGCTCAACAAATGAATAAATATCCTCCCTCGTAACATGATTGGAAGTACAAGCATGTGCACAAGAGGAAACCCGTTCACTAGCCACCTGTGAAACATACATGTTTTTTTGCAGAAGATATGCACAGTGAGACCTGGGAGAATAAACTTCATACACTGACTAACCCTCCAAGTACGACCAATATCGATGTTCTCTTTTAGTAAAGCCTCGTATATGAGAGTGAGCTTAGTGTTGAAAGTTTCTAGAGCTTCTACCCTTCTCTCAAAATTCTTCCTCGCAATCTTCAAACTGAAAATTAAAACACAAAGCATGAATCAAAAGGATCTAGAAAAAAGACAAATAAACATGTGTACAAAATTCAGACATATAGAAAATTCATGTGTACAACAATGTACACATAGTTGCAGAACTATGCTCATCTTTAAATCAACTATGTAAAAAAAAAAGAGCTTCACTAATAAAACAAAAAAACAAATGATCAAAGAAAAGTAAAAATCATACTCATCGTACCTCATCCACAAGAGCATAAGCAGGTACTTTTTTTCATCGGTAATCCAAATGTTAAATGACTCAGCAAGACTTGAAGAGTGAGCACCATAGCTACATACAAGATAAAATGTAGAAGCAAAATTCTCTTTTGGAATAGTCATGATATAATTGGCAACATACCCGCAGCCAAGAACATGCATACCCGTGAATTAAGCAGCTTCATAGTTGGCAGGTGTATAAGAGTAAACAACTATGTAAAATAAATCCATAACATATATCCTTGGAATTCGCTTCGTCTGATCCAATTGAGAGATTTTTCTTTAGGTAATAAAAGCAAAAGATGTAAGCTGAATCGAGAAATACTTTTGGAATGCCCTATACAAGGCCTTCTGCACTATCAATAAGAAAAATAATAAGACGATCATCCACTATTTCTTTAAAATTGTTCAACAACCACTCCCATTTTTTCTTTATTTTCAGCGCAAACAGGAGCAAAAGCGTATGAGTAAAAATCTTCCTTGCCATTGATACAGGTGGAAGTCATTAGAGCACCCCTGAATCTACCAGTAATGAAAGTAACATAGTTCTGCTTGCAAGCACCAAAACATATGAAAAGCTTCTGAAATCTTCTAGTTATATCACCAAACTCAAATTTCACATAGTTAAGAGAATTACTTTCCTGAATAGCTTTGGCATACCAAACTAAATCTGTGTACGACTTATCATCTTCCCCAAATTGTTGTTCAAATACGACTTCTTTCCCTTTATGAGCATGGTGGTACTTAATATTGGACCCATAAGTCTTCTTAATTAAAAAGTGAAATGATTTGATTGGGTTTTAAACTAGGATCTCCTTGTATATTATATAATATCAAATCCTTGACTAATTTGGTTGTCACCGACGAACTTTTTAACCTCAAACCAACTCCACAGCTGCAAAAAAAAAAAAAAAAAGTAATTTGCACCATAATGTACGGCTAAAAAAGCCTACATATATAAGGTAGACAACTTTGTACACCACTATGGACATACACATAAAAATCCAAAAATAAGTAATATGCAACACATAAATGAATCCTCACCTGTGAAGAATATTAGCATCTTTCAGAAGGAACCGATAAGTGTCTCCATTCACAGGCCCAACATGAATCCTCCATGAACAACCAATTTCTTTACACTTTGCAGTAGGACGAGTCTTATCATTTTTCAGAATCCTAATCTTGTAACCAGTAGCTAGCTTGTACTTATCCACAATAATTCTAACTGCTTCAACACCACTCATAAATTCTCTAATATCTTGTCAATAATAAACAACCATTCATCAGAAACACGAGGCTTTCCCTTGTCTACATCATGATCTACCACCATTGTAAGCTTGGGACTTTCAATTACACAAGAATTTGCAGTACTAAAACCAGAACTAGTACTGCCACTAGATTTAAAACTAGAACTAGTCTTTGAATCACGTCAACATTCAAATAAAAATCTTCATTAATTGTTAATAAAAATCGTAAGAGAAACTAGACCTTGCAGTATATCACCAAGTACAAAAACTCTATGATCATTGTCTATATAGTCTCAGGAGACAAAGACCTCCACTTCTTGCAGGAAAAACGCTTCAGCTCATCTATGATACTCGGCGTACTTACACAAAAAAGCGCCGAATGCTCATTGTGATTCAAAATAGCATAAAAAAAAACCTTTTCGGGCATGGTTGATACCCTGCAGATTACAAAAAACATATATGAAAACTGAAAAATATCCAGTGTACAAAAGAATACACATGCTATAAAAAGAACTAAGTTACTCTGTCAATTAATCACCATGAACAAAATTTCGAGAGTTATACAAACACACAAAGAGTTATACAAACATACATGGATATTGATAGATGTTTAAAAACACCTCTCTAAGTATCGATTGTTTATGCTTTCTTAGCTAGTTTTCTTGCGAAATTGTGTTATTAGCTTTGTTTTATATTTTACGGGAATTTTGGAGCTTATTCCCGAAAAGAACAAGAAATCGTCCAATTTTTCAAAAGAGAGTCGGAATTATCATTGCATAACCCATTGCATAACCCACTACTGGCAGTTGTGTGGGAGAGTGATATCGGGAACCTCAACAAGGATAAGGGGCAACCAAACCACAGTTCGCTAAGGGCTGACCTTCCCATTCTCGTTCAAAATCAGAACTAGGTCGACCACATCTTTTCTTCCTCTTCTCTTCAGGTTACGGGCAAGTTCTCCACTATGCTGTGCCGCTGTAAGCCATGGTTCTTGTGGTTGTTCGCCAAAGGCTAGTTAGGTTCTAGTTGAGAAGAACGGGGACTTGGAAAGTCGAGTTTGCTGGCAGAATTTCCAACCAAGGAAACAAGGAAAGATCGAGTTGCTGCCATGGGATTCGAAGATAGATGGTGGTTGATTGATGAGAAACTAGAATCAGTTTTGGTTTAGGAAAGATGGGTTGGTCTCAGATTCGAAAATGCAATTAAGAACTTAAGCTCAAGGCTGAGATTACAGGGACTGCCATTACCTGCGGTGGATCAATGTCTATGAATTGAGAAGCATTTTGTGTTTATGAATGATGAGGAATGTATGGGTTGTTCTCGGATTTGAATCCACATGTGCAGGGAAGGAGATTGAAAGAGCTTAAAAATTAACAACAGCTGCCATATGTGCATCACCAGCGAACTGCACGAGAAATGTTTGTAAAAAGGTTTGAACGACCTGTGATTGGAGATGACGATGAACTGAGTCGAGATGATGGCAGTGAGACAATAGAGAACGAACGAGTGTCGTTGTTGCCATTTCCAGTGAAGATGGTGATGGGATTTGTCCTCGAGTTGGAGAACTGAGATTGATAGTGGTATCGGTGATTAATGGCACCTGATGGACCTGTACTGGTTGTGTGTTGCCAGTGAAGATGGAGATGGGATGGACCGGATGGTAGCTCGAAATGGTGGAAGCTGGAGAAGACATGGAAGGAGCTGTAGGTACTGCCATTGGCAATGACGTGAATAAGAAGGAGATGGCTTGAACTGTGGTTTGCTGGCAAAGATGGGTTGACGCTGTAGAATGATGGCTGGGTTCAGTTTGTAGAGCTCGTGGTGATGATTCAGTGAGAAGCGAGATTGAAGCATGACAGAGAATGATGGCAGCAATGAAGCTTCTGTTGTTGGATCGAATGCAGTTATGGCAATGGAGTTGGTGGCTTTGAGTCTATTATCATTGGCAGGGAGAAGCTTATGTTCGAGCTTGGACTTGAGAAGATATGACTGAGCTCAGCTAAATCACATATACAGGGAGGAAGTGAAAAAGAAGAATAAAGGTGCACTGTCAGTTCCAGCGGACTGACAAGCCAGGCGGATGCAATTGGGTTGGATTGTTGCAGGCCCATTGGACTGTTTTATCACGAGCAGAACATGGCCGTGAGTTCTTTTTGGATATTTGGCCAGAGTTTGGCAAACTATTTCGACCCGGGTGTGATGCACGGACACAATTCTTAAGGAGGTGCACTTTCCTATTTTTGCTAGGTTTCCTAGTTTCTTCAAGAAGAGCTTACAAAACTCTATATATAGGGAAGCTTAGATACAATTTGAGATATCTTATACTCATCGTTTTTCTCCCCCTAAGGGGGAAGAACTATTTCTTTTCTATATTCTTTTTATTGTTAAGGATGAATTCAAAGTTTTAATTGTGAAGCTCAATTATTTACAAGTTTATTTCTAGTTTTAAAGTTAATCATTGTGGATTGTTTTTACTATATCAAAGGTTTATGATTGATTCTTAGATTGGTTTGGGTGGCCAACTAGATTAGTCTATTAATCATTCTAATGCTAGTAGAGAGTTGAGTCTATCTGTAATTGTCGCTCACCTCCTACATAAGTAGAAATCGCAATACCTTGCGAAGGGATTCTGTGGAGCAATTGCGAGTAAAGACAACACCAGTAAGTGGATCGAGCGTACCGAGTTTAACTGCTGGGATCAAACCTAAATTCATAAATCTTAATGCGTTCGGGGAATTACATCTTGTAAGCGAACCTCAAGGTGGTTCTTTTGAATAGAACCCGGTAGTTGAGCGCTTCCGTATCCCGTGATACAAGGAGTTTTGGGGATAGCTAAGTGTACCTGGTATTCTACAGTTGGTGACAATTGATTCTAACAAGAGATAAACGGGTACAATGTTGAGTTAACAATTAGTAACGGCGAAGGATTTCTTCATCCTCTTTATCTTATTATCCTTTTTATCCTTCTTTTACATTTTCCCTGATTTAGATAACACATCAATTGCATTACTCTTCGTGGGAACGATCTTTACTACCACTATATTATTATTTAATTAGTGGGAAATATCTTATTGTTTTGTTGAGTAAACGACGCTCATCAGATATATGCAAACATCAAAAAAATCTAAATCACGTATAAAAACAGATCTAAAAATCACCAACATAAGGAAATTTAAATCAAAAGAAAATCCGAATCAACTAACAAAGAGAATTAAAATAAAAAAGATTTTAATAAGATTTTAATACATGAGAGAAATAATAACATTTGAAGTTTCAAATCACATTTTCATATTTGAATAAACTAAAACGTATACAGTGCACAATAAAGTACACATTCTATATAATCAAAAAAATAAATAGAAACCAAATACTCGATCAATTAATCGCGGATCAAATATTCAGATTTTTATTAGAATACGTAGACAAATAAATCAAAAGTCTACAATCAAATATTGGTTTGATTTCATATCGTGCATCAAAAAATCAACAAAGTAATCAAAAGCGTTTCACGAGAATCAAAACCTAAGAAATAAAAAAATTAAATCAAGATCACAAATCAATTAGATGTAACAGATCAGAAAAACTCAAAATCAGCAAGAAATATACGACTAACCAAAAGAGAACACGCAATTAAAGATAGAAAAATAACTTGAGATTGAAAATTCTTGCAGAAACGATTTAATCCTCCAAAATCTCAGTCAATCTGTTTAATCGCCTCCAAAATTTCTATCTGTCTCGCTCTCTGTCCCTATCTCTTTTGAATACAAATCTCACATCCAAAATAAACTCAATTCGAAAACCTATGTTTATATATGGAATCGGTGGTGGAAGTTCAATTATGGTATATTGAAAATACGGATATCGAGGAATCATTTAGAACTTAGACCGACTCGTCGAAAATTTGGACATAACTGTAGAACCGGAAATTATTTGGACTACAGAGGCTTTGGAGGGGGTGGACTAGAGCATCCAAAGCTAAACATTTCCTTGCATGGAAGTGGAATAATGCGTTGTGTTTACAAAACAATTTTGGGTTATTATTATTCTTGGGTTATTGTTTAGTGACACAACATGGGCCTCTAGGCCCAGTCATCAGAATCAGTGCTCAAATTTTACCGATCAGTGATCACCCAACCGTAAAAAGTCACTGCGCACTGCCAGCGTTAGTGCTTCAGATACTGCACACAAGAGAGTATAAGGCCACCCTTTCCGCATTCCCTGGCGGTGGATCAGGTTGAAGACTGAGTTGAATGGAATTACGAGGTGTCATCTGAGCTGAAGCGGTATTAAAATGATGAGTATCATCAGTATTAATACCACTTGGAATTTTAGCAGCTTGGTGTGACCGGAAACCTAACACAAATGTTTTTACAGGCAGCATTGGGTGTCTGGTATGCAGGAGATTGAAACCCATGTTCGACAAATATTTATTTTTGGGTATCCTAATCGTTTTATCATCTCTATAATCAAAAACAGATTTCTCCCCAGTTGTATGGTATGGAGTTCAGAGATATAGATAGAGTCCTCACTCTTGAAAACTAGCATGTAAGCGTAGATTTTTATATCTCATTTATTAATGGTGCCGAAGCCTAAATTGCTCTATTCTCATACACTTACTGCGAAAACATAGGATGTAAGCAGGGAACCGAAAAGCTGTTTCAGACTCGAAACAAGCAAAGAAGCTTACAGGAAACATATACCACTAACAAGTTGAAATAAGATTATATTGAAAATCTAGTTAAATAAAATGCTGCAGAAAGATATTCTGAGTTTTTCTTTTTGCCACTTTATTTTACTGACAAGTTCTTCGTTTGCACAGCCTTGTTCCTGGACCATCGTTAAACCACTGCCTCTTACACGCAGTTTAAATTTCAGGTGTTCATCTCCTGTCTTCACCGCATTATGTGAATACATTCCGTTGCTGCAATGATTTTTGGAAGTTGTGAGATTTTAGAAACTTTTTAAGATAACATCATGTTTGTCTGAAAAGAATTAATCAAAATAATAAAGATTAATTATAAGAAACAAGAAAAAAAAAATACGAAAGGAAGAAATATCGACTGAAAGCGAATCAGTCCAGATTGAAAGAAAAACCAGACAGTATGCAACCTTCAATCAGCAAGTGATGCCAAGATCATTAGAAAGTCAAGGCTTTAGTTTTAAGAATTGACATTGATATACTAAGATTATATTTCAATCTTAAGTTCAAAGTGAACTGAAATAAACTAATGAGAAGACAATATTTAATCAGACATAACTATATGAAAGAACTAAGAAGTTTCTCTGCAAAATTCACTATAATACAATAACACTCCTTGGGAAACATTTCCTGACTAAGGAAATGCTAGTTCAGTTGAACATGTTCTTCTACCTCATGCTAGTTTCATTGAAACTGTTCTACTATAAACCTCTATATTAACAATTTTTCTTTACATTTACCAATACATGTTTTTCTAACTCAACCCATTTTGGCCTACTGCGGGGAATTGGGACTTCAAGTAATAATATACGGTTCCTATTCAACAAAGTCGGACACCAGCAACAGCCAGAGTGTATGGCTAACCACCTGCGCTAGTTATTCCTCCTGAAGCTACCAACAACTGATTACAAAATCAAGGGATGAATAAGACCCTAGCGACTAGAGAATAGCAGGCCCAGAGGACTCTAAGCTTGTATTATACATGAAGTAAACTATATTTCGTCCACTGTCTCTGTAAACACTGATGATATCTGATGTATTCTGTATGTGTCATCAATTCTAATACTAAGTTTACTTTAGTCACATTTAAGGAGTGGCTCTCTTATAGTAAAAGATACAGCTAAATTTTAAATTAAAACAATTCCATAACTAACCAACAAGCTACTGGAAGACAAATTATACACTGACATTGCAAGATGGAAAACAAAATGCAAAATTATAATAAAACTACCAAACACTTTCAACTTAGATAAAGTAGCTGCAAACCGATCGAAATGATTTAAAAAAATAAAAAAAAATACATAAGACATGTCATTTTACCTCAATATTTATCGCCTAGCTGGACTTCCCCATATTTGAATTTCCATTTTTTTTCGCCACATAAGTACCAGACAGATTAGAGCCGGACTAGGATTTCCACATAACTCCCTATATTCTCCGGTAAACCCTCTTCATTCCTTCTCATAGCAGTATCAGGGAAGTACACCTTTGGTCATCAGTAAAGGTGAAATGTTTAGCCCTAGATTCTCTTACTCAATAATCTTGCATCACCCACACATCAAAAGAGGAACAAATTAAGATAGATTTCCCAGGTACCCTTACAAAGATCTGCATCAGAACCTTTTCTGGAAAGCTAAACCCAGCTGTTTGCTTCATCTTGTAGGGAGAATCAGGCTTGCAGCATCATTTCCACCAACACCAAACCTTATGTGCTCCATTGCTAAAAGTTTAGCGAGGAAGGAAGTACCAAACCAAGTGTTAGAGACTGAGAAAGCAGACAAAGGGTTTACACAAGACGAGTTCACTAGCATTATGTGGGACCAATCTGGAAGTCATATACCAGATATATCCGTAAACAGCTTTTCTATATAAACAATTTTGAAACAAAAGACATGTGCCATTCCGTGATGGACTTGTTAGTTTCAGTTATAAGGGCACATGTAACTACAATGATGCTATAAGAATCACATTAGCTGATGTGTTACTTGGACAATATCATATTTTGGTGTATTAATTGCACAAAGAGCACGTCCTCCTAACGCAAGAAAGTTCTGCATCTAACTCATGCTCTTTTGGAGTATTGCACAAATAGCACGTCCTCCTAATGCAAGAAAGTTCTGCATAATACTTTGTCGCAAGTAGTCAGAATATGTAGACCACATACAACTGCTCTACTGGAAACTGCAGACGGTTAACATCGTTCTATTTCGAAGTATTGTAGACAGTACCACACAGGCTTAAAGTGGACATAAAAGGGATGTATGGAGTGCTTAGACTTCAATTTATGACAATGCCTCCCTCTTGTTCAACAGTGTTGGACACCACAATAGGCAGCATGCAGTTATTACTCGCCCACTGTATCCCCCTACGGCTACCAAAAATTGATAGTGAAACCAAGAGATGTGAATGGAAGGAGGAAGAGTGAAGATGCCTTTCTAGTTTCTCCATTTACTTTGATCGCATAAGATCAATTGTTCGAGAATGTCACCATTTTCGAAAGACCATGTTGGCTTGAAAGATTAATCTCTGGTCATTCTTAGCTGGGCAGTGGTAAATGCTTGAGCCGAAGATTCTCTTACTCCGCATCACCCATACATCCGTTCACATACCTATGACATAAAAGACAACAGAAAGGCAGTTTTCCAACTTCAGTATACATGTTCCAATCTTGTAGAGGTAGCGTAATTTCTTCAGGAAAGGGAACATCCATGAGTCTCTGGCTGTTAATATCGAAACGAACTATAACTTGAGAGAAGGTTCCAGAGTGGCGGTTGTAGCGCTTGACCAGTGAAGAACACCATTGATAAGCACCCTGTGAAAACCTTTGTGCAACTGACCAGAAAATATGTAATCATCAAATTGAATAGTTTTCCGATACTTGGATCCTAACGTATAAACTTGGGTTCTCACTAATTTGTAATCATCAATATTGCTATCTAGCCGAAACCATATCTAACACAGTAGTTTGATTCATCCCGAAATTCAAATAGTGACACTTTGATATTCCTATATTCACCAGTTGATGGGTATACAATATTTCTCATCAAAACCCATTCCAACACTAGAAATACCTATAAAGATTAAACCATTACAAGAACCCAGTGTTACAATGACTTCAATTTTCCTATTTTCAAATGGGTAATCCATTAAATCAACTTTCAATTTTGATGAAGATGAAATTGATTCGTAATCTACGGAATGAATGATGGGGTTCATACCTTTATCATATTGAGTCTAGGGTTATTATTCTTATTTCGAATTGTAAGGTTAAAGTGATTCTTGATAAAAACTAGGTTCAGAAATTATACTACACCAAACACATCTACATGATAGGATTGAGTTAACTGGTAATCTGAGAAAAATATCTACCTGAATCTCCTCCGGAAGACTCCACATTGAAGCCATTTCTTCAAATTTCACTTCATCATCAGGAAAGAGACTTGAGAGACTGTTAAAAGGGGCAAATGAACAAGGCATTGGCTGTTCTTTCGGTTTTATAATCCTACAAAATATTGTCCTACATCGGTCAAAATCTAAACTTGTGCTTGGTATATAGCCTGAATAGTTGGAGTCTTTGGCGTCGACCCACTCGTACAGGCTCTGTAGTTTGGTGTTCGAAGTGGGTTAGCTGTGGCTTAGCTTTCCCGCCCAGTTCCCTGTCTACGTACATGTGGACACCTTTTTTTTTCTTTTTTTTCGGGCTGCCTAAGAATTAAGCTAGAGACATGCTAGTTTCACATATATAGGCATACGCAGCTTTAGAGATGCTTGAACATGTGCTTCTACTCCATGCTGTTTTTGCAATACTACAGACAAGATATTCATCTAGCTCATGCTAGCCTAGTTCCCATTACACTATCACCAACCCACAGGAAGATAAAAGAAGGGGGTTAGCAGTATCAACAAAATTATGAGAATAATTAAGATTGTGAAATTCTGAGGACAACTCATCAAAGAGCACAAGCCTCCTCAAGCCCAAGGGATATGTGTTCAGTGATCCGTATATATCTCTGGGTTTTGTGGTTGAGCCTGCACAAACAGTAGATTGATGCAGCTCTTGAGAGACTATCATAAGTTGAAATTACTACCGTTTTGATGAATAAAAATTTATACATAATATCATGATATCGCAGGCGATATAGACTAGTTTCTTGTACAGTTAAGAACCTGACGGAGAGACGAGTTTAATTTCACATGAGATTGAAACCCATATCAAGAAACCCACGTGAAGGGGAGGGAGTGGTCCTGTTAAACGAGGCAATTGCATTGAACACAACACCAGGGCCCGATGAACATACTTTTCCTATGGAGCCTGGAGAAAGAACGAACTCGCGAAAATTGCACTTGTGCTACGTGGGAGGTGAAGCCACATTCTTCATGATCTCGTGTTCTTCTTAATAAGCTCTCCGAGTTTCAGATAGTCCTCAACAACATTATTAGGATAAGAAGATATGTCATCCTATTGCCGGTAGGATTAAAACCATGCGTAGTCTATAAACTGGTCAAACTGGAGAACAAGGCTGGGAATGTGATTGTCCCACAACACTCCATGCCAGAGCAGCCTTGCATCATAGATGAGAACTTCATGCGGTGATGACTCCGTTGACAGGACGCATGATAATGGTTGGCGATCAGAGACAATGGCATTTTCAATACCCAAGAAGATCCAAACAGAATAATAAAGATTCTGAAACTGTTTCTCATATTGCAGTTTATTTCCCAAAGATTATGATATAGTGAAACACTAATTCTATTGTGGATTGCTGAAGATTTCCTTCATCCATCTATAGGAGGAATTAAAACTCACTTGAAGATGTTGGTAATGATTATCTCCTTAGTTTGTTGTCTAGCTCTTTCTTTCAAAATATAAACAAGCATAACTTTGGTGACATTACATCATTTAAAATGCATGATTTTGCGCCAAGTGTAATTGGCATTATTGAAGACACGATTTTGAACGCAAGTAAAATGGAAAATGATGTGTCGTCTACAGTTAATTATGGAAGGAGAAGTAACAAAAAGATTCTCTAAGGTCTTAAACGATGCAAGAAAACTGAGGACAATTTTCATCCAAGATGAAGGCATGCTTTGTCCAATTCCTCTTAGTAACAATTGTTTACGTGTAATACACCTGCTGCTTGGTTCTAATAGTCGGATAAATCCATGTTTCGGATTTAACTTTATACACTTGAGGTACCTTCATCTATGTTTCGGATTTAACTTTATACACTTGGGGTACCTTCATCTCATTGGTTTTCAATTTGAAGATGTTCATGCTGCATCCATTAGTAAACTCAACAATCTGCAAACTCTCAGCCTTCATTCATGCAAATATGTTCAAAAAATCCTCGACAGAGTTGGTTTGTAGACTTTAAATCTTTCAGTTCTTATGTCAGAGAATTGCCTAGTACTGCTTCTCCATTAAAAAAGACAACGACCAACATTGAAATATTGAAGAGTCTTACCATTGCAATTTTAAAGTTTCTTTAAGCTAGCTAGAGATCATTCTTGGTGATATTAAAAACTGCTGCCTTTTTATATTTTTGTTTAAAGAAAAAACAACCGCAGCATATTTTCATGGAAGAACTTATAAAGATGTTATATGAATTCTTATATATACCATATTTAAGATATGTCTCAGGATGTTACTAAAAATTTTAACAAAGACAAAACTATTTTCATGTGTTTGATAGCAGTGATGACGGATTTTGGTTGCTACAGTTAGTAGCAGTAGAGGATGAAGATATGCTAGTATGTGAGACCACAATCAACATTATTTCACAGCTTTGCAGTGAAATATTTATTAACAAATAGGAATTGGTTCGACATCAACACAAATCTAGCGTAAATCAAAAAAGTTTATGAGCGGATATCATGCATATCAACTTGGCAATTATTGGAGTTGCACCAATCGCCAGTGGAAAGAACTAAGCCCCGTGCCTGGTGCCCACCTTAGAAGATCTTTTTCTAGTTTGTATGAATTTTCCGGAATTCAGTGAAACTAGGCTTCCAACAAAAGGCGTTACATGAAAACGTTTCGGCATGCAGGGTATATCCAAAGGCATAAGGCTTCCCCTTTTTGGGTCATATGAAACTAAAACATCCCACCAGTACCTTTACCTATCAAAGAACCTTGCAATAGTATCTCGCAATTCTTATTTAGATATTGCACGGGCCATAATAAATCAAGTTTTGTTATATCTTTCTTAAGACTGAAAACTTTTGTCCAAGAATCTGTAACTCCTTAATCTTTCATCACCCAAAGATCGATATTGTTCTTACGAAATGTAGCATTAACTAATAGGTGAAGGTCCTTTCCAAGAACATGCACTTCCATATCATCAAACGAGTACGATTCATCATCTAAACAACAACTGGGTATTTGGATTTCTTTGATTCTCTCTTCAACTATATCAAACGAAACTATAACTTTGGATATTCCTATCCAATGCATAATTCCATTCAAAGGCCTCAAAGGAGCATCATTATGACATTGATTATAAGGTATGTGTCCAATGCTATTCCATGAATTTGAACCTAACCTATGAACAAAAGCTTCCGAAGAATCGGAACTAACATCCTCATCATCATCATCATCATAAAGTTCAGCTACTATTAAGACCAACTTGTAGTCATCAATTTTCCAATCGTAACAAACCCCATATCCAGTAAAACCTTTATAGGCTTTGTTACGAATCGATGTTGGTATCGATATTTTCTTGTATTCTCTGGTCGACGGATTCAACAAACAGATCATATCGAGGGTGTCGTCCTCATTAGGGTTAATAGTGGATAAGGCGATCAGGCCATCGCATGAATCTAAGTAGTTGAAAATCACGTACGAACATAATACATGGGAGATCAGTTTGAACAGCCATATGGTATGGTGAGGATGCTACATCAAAATCGATTGTATAATAATCATGCTTATCCGAGTAATAAAAATCATTATATGAATCAAGTAGTAGACTAAACTTGTTGTTTTGAATTGCATGATAAATTTAGGGTTTTTGAACAATTCAAACCAGGCTTTGCATACACCCCTGAACTGGCAGATCAATTTGACCGGCAACATCGAAAGTATATCTGTGATAATATCTCCAGGAAGGCTTGCCATTACTGCTTTTCTTTTTCTCATTTCCTTGTTAATGCACGATGGTCGCCCTAGGTAAGGTTTTCAGTTCTTTATATATCACCAGATTGACGCAAAATCCCAAACTAAATTAGGTAAGTCCTGGTGTCGTTGACAGTCAACAAAAAGTATATTGGTAAATTACCAAATGAGATGAGAATTCTAACAAGATGAGAATAACGTGAAGCAATTCTACAAAGTAAAATTTAACATATCCTTTTCTAGTCTTAATAATTTGTTTCCTAGCTTAGCTTCGCCTCCTCTCCCACTCAGTAATCCGCAGCTGCGAATTCAGTAGTTGTCTTTGAATCTACTCCCAGAGCTTTTAATGACACGAGACTGTTGACATGAGGAATTCCCAAGAAGTTGCTAACACCATAAGTTTCCCACTGCAAAACCTTGTTTAATGTGTCAGTTTTGGGGTCATAGAGACAAAGGAGTATTGGACTAATACTACTGCTGTCATCTCTTTATGTTTTGCAGCATTAGAGGACATCATTATTTTTAGTAATGGCAAACGCCTCGTAGCTAACATAATCACGGTTACAGATATCATAATCATGTTCATGCACAGGAGGAGAAGGAAAAGTTGGTATACTGAACTCCAATTCCAAGATTGATATCCCATTTTTGGATAATGATATCATTATTTTTGAGCGACCATATGTACACACCCATGTACCTTGAAAAACTACGAATGTTAAAGTATTTCCCAGTAACCGGATGAAGAACGCAGGAACTACTGGGATTGTAGTGCAGAGATAAACAAACCAAACCATCACAGGAACCAACAAAGTAATTGTAATTGTTGTGTAGTCCATCTTTTTTAGAGAGAGGATGTTTGATCTTTGTAAGCTTTTTGTAAAAACATTTTTCGTCGGGATCAGCCCATGTAAGTTTAAGAACTTGGATCATAGTATCCTAACGAATTTTAGATACCCCATCTATTCCGAGAGGAAATGAAAGACCAATTGTTGAAATCTTTCGATGAGAAAGCAGAGTTTTCCAAGTTTTTAATTGTAAAAGTTTGCACCTTAAGACAGCATATTTCGAGAGGAAAATATGGTAGAATTTTTGATTGAATATCATCAGGAACAGGAAGATCTTCCATATTCAAGCTGAACGATAGAGACAACGGTGGAAACTCCTACTGATCTTCTTGTCTTCTACCGGTGATTGCGATGGCTGTGTAAAGCTCAGATACCATGTCTTAGGGTCCCTCCGATGACAATAATCAGATCAGTCAGGTGTTCGGGTTAAGAGTTCTATGGCCAACAAGAAAACGAACAAGCAGTAGAAAATTGAATTAGTAGATTGGTCCTACACCAACTTACACTTCCTTCCGATTACCAACTATCAAAAGTTTACGATTATTCACTTCTCTCCGTACATTATCCATCTCTGATTACAACTTAATAGGGTAGGGACGAAGTGTATACCTACCGTCTGAATATGATATCTGGAACACCTACGTCAACAGTCATATTAATCGGATTTTGCGAGGTTCAGACATTTATTCCAAGGTGTTGTCTGACCATGGATGAAGGTTGTTAGTATATCTGGAATATCTTTGTTCATGAGGAAGAGCTTCGAACGCATCCCAGCATGATTCTTTAATATATATATATATATATATATATATATATATATATATATATAATTTTCCCACAACAGCATGCATCTTGTGACCGGTAAGGTTTTACTCGTCATGAGCCTCTCCAATATTTCTCCACAGGAATCTGAGATATGATCTATTCTCCGTTTCAAAATAATAGGCCTATTAGTTTGAAACGGAGGTAGTATTTCATTCGCAACCATCTGACATTAGTCTTGCGCCGGTGGTATTATTGCGAAATCAAAGTAAGCAGGAAAAAGTGGTTCTGTAGGTGGAAGTAGTGCTTCTCTTGCAATTGCTACTGCTGCTCCATTAAAAAAGACAAAGACCAACATTGAATATATTGAAGAGTCCTGTCTTTGCAATTTTAAAGTTTCTTTAAGCTAGAGATCCTTTTTGGCGATATTAAAAATTGTTGTCTTTTCATATTTTTATTTTTTTTTTTAAAAAAGTTGGAAGTTGTTAGACATTGCTTTTAATACGCATGCCATACCTTTTATATGGTCATACCACCTTTCCAATCACTATGCATGCTGGGATGCATGGACCTCGATTCTTTTTTCTTTGGTAAGGTTGATTAGAGCATCCACAGTGGGCGAGGAAGACTAAAAATTTGGGTTGATTTTCTAACGCAGCGGGACGGAGTAAAGATCAAAACCCAAACCACGAGCAAAATCCAGACCATATTTAATCGCGACCAAATCCCAAATCCTAATATAGTCGGGCGTAAATTTAAAATCCGTTTGTTGTCAGGCGTAAACTTAAATTGCGTTTGTTAACGGGCGTAAACCAAATTTACGTATGTTGGTGGGGCGGAATTTAAATTTACGTTTGTTGCGGGCGTAATATAAATTTACGCCTGATGAGACGGACAGCAGAATTCCGCGCGTTGCCAGGCGGACACCAAAATTCCGCCTCTCTGGGGCGGACACCAAAATTCCGCCTCTCTGGGGCGGACACCAAAATTCCGCCCCTCTCAAACGGACTTTTTTTTACGCCCAGTAACTGTTATCAGAAAAATTATGAAACATGAAATGAAAATTTTCGAACGTTAGAATGATAAATTTTTCGAACGTTGGCGTTGGAGATTGCGTAGCAGATTTTTGACCGTTGGTAAGATATTTATCTTTTTCGAACGTTTGAAATTGAATGTTAATAATGGGTTTATTTTATACCTATATATACCAGATGAATTCCTTTAACATTTTCATATCATTCGTTGTATTCGGCAAGAAAAAAATAGTATCAGGAAGAAAAAATAGTTTTCCATATTTCAAATCATTTTGAAAATTTTCATCGAATCGTTTTTAATGGCACCACCACGAATAGCAAGAGGTCCAAATTTTACGACAATTGAAGATTTCACGATGTGTAAAATTCATTTATCAATATCTCAAGATCCTGGTGTTGGAGCCGATCAATCAGAGATTGCGTTGTGGACTCGTATCAAGGATGATATTGAAGCTCATTTACCGGATAAACCAGAGCGGTCTTGGAGTTCCTGGCAGAAACGATTTCAGGGAATAAGTAAAGAAGTTGCGTTGTTTTCGGCAAAACAGGCGGAAGTGGAAGGTGAATATCATACGGGATGGGGTCCGGAAATGACCGTGAGTATTCTCTCTGTTTTGAAACAATTATTTTCTAATATTGAGATGCCCATGAACCTAATTGTTTTTAAAAACATTAACAGCTCGAAGAAGTAAACAAACGGTTTAAGGAATGCAATCATGGAAGAAAATTTAGGCACGAAAAGTGCTACCCAATTGTCATAGAAAATATAAAATATAATCGTCGATCGACTTTTGTTTTTGATACGACGCACGATTTGGATAGTAGCGTGAATACCGAGGAAGATGGCACTCAAGTCGAGTCCGGTAACGACACAGATAAAGGAGACATAGAGAATACATACCTTCGTCAGATGGGAAAAAAAGCAGCTAAACGACTGAAGAAAACCGGGCGAGAGAAATCCAACCGCCAAGAGGAATTGATGGGAATAATTATTACACAGCAAGAAAATTTCAATTCTCAATACCGGGAACAATCAAGATTCAAGATGGAACAAAAAACGGCCGAGTTTGCACAAAAACAAGCTGAGCATGCGGCTAAAATAGCCAAGGAGGCCGCAGACGATGAATTTCGCATCATGATGATGGATCTTTCCAAATTGGATCATGTACAAAAGGAGTACTTCGAACTTCGAAAGGCTTTAATAGTACGGGACAAAAGGAGCCAATTATAATCGTCAAAACGGGATAGTTCGAACCTTAAGTATTAAGTCTAATAATAAGTGTTAATAGTTTTAGTAGTTTATTTACGTTTTAATATGTATTAATTTTGTCATTAGTCGTATTATTATGTAATATTTGGGATTTAATTTTATCTTCATTTAATTTAATCAACTTTAACTTATTTTGTAACATCTTACTTTAATTTACCAAGTGATGAGTATATGAAATAGAGTTAATACATTTCAATAAAATTATTCGTTAAAATAAAATCACATAATTTTTTCATATGGGAAACAACATTTAATTCCAATATTTTGTCCTCGTCTCCAACCTTTCAATTCCCATATTCTGCCCATATATGTTCGATTAAGTCATCGCGCAAGCGAATATGCCTATCTTTGCTGCGCATATGACGTCGGCGTTGCTCAGCTCTAATTTGGGAAAACTCCTCACTGTTGCCTCTTAATATATTAACCGGTGTCGGGTTGCTACGATGATCATAAACATGTGGCCATTCACCGGGTAGACGCTCATCCTCGACTATCATATTATGTAAGATAATACACGTTTTCATGATATAGGCAAGCACATCTGGATTCCACATTCTAGCAGGTTGTTTGATGATTCCAAACTGTTGTTGAAGTACACCAAATCCCCGCTCTACGTCTTTTCTTGCACCCTCTTGCATCGCTGAAAATATCTCTTTTTTCCTACCAAGCGGATGTTTAAACGCCATAATAATAGTAGCAATTTCTGGATATATTCCATCACCTAGATAATACGACATGTCATAAGAATGACCGTTTACCACATAGTTCACCGGTGGTGCTTTTCCCGTGACCAGACTTCGAAAAACATATGAACGGTTCATCACATTAATATCGTTGTTAGAGCCTGGCATACCAAAAAATGCATGCCAAAACCATAGATCATACGACACCACCGCCTCCAACACGATACTTTCGCTCCCTTTATACGCGGTGTAAGCCCCTGATTCGGCAGATGGACATTTATCCCATTTCCAATGCATGCAATCTAGGCTACCTATCATCCCTGGAAATCCTCTATCTTTGTTTTGGTTGAGCAACAACTCAACATCACCAGCCGTAGGTTCACGCAAATATTCTTTCCCATACACATTGACAATCGACTTGCAGAACCTCCGAGTTGCTTCCAACACCGTGGTTTCGCCTATGCGTAAGTACTCGTCTATTGCATCTTCCGCACATCCATAAGCTAACATTCGCACCGCTGCAGTTACTTTTTGATGAGGGTTTAATCCTAAAACTCCACACGCATCGGGCCTTTGCACAAAATATCTGTCTTCGGCTGTAACACCTTCCACTATTCTGTTAAACAATTGTCGACGCATCCTGAATCTTCTGCGAAAAACATTAGGTGGCTGGTTTGGATACGGAGAAAAATAGTCGTTCCACAGAAGTTCAGCACCAGTCTCACGATCTCTTGGTATTTTGATACGAGTTTGAGGCCATTTAGAATTGGTAACAAGGACTCCCATACTAACAGCCATGTTATTTTGCATAATTGCTATTGAATCATCATCCGAGGAATAAAAACTACTATTAGAAGAAGAAGAAGAAGAAGATGAAACAGAAGAACAATAGTGAGCGGTATTCTCATATGCTTCCATATTCTATCCGAATCAGAATAAGTGTGTGATTGTAAAAAGAGGTGTGTTGGTATTTATAGAGTGAGTGAGGGAGATCACATGCTTCCATTTTCCATCAGGATTAATAAATAAAATAAGATAAAGTATTTGACAAATTTTGTAAACTGTTTGTCAGTGAGCTGTTTGTCGTATTGAAATGACTACTCGCTGAAATTTGATAAAGTATTCAAATAACTACTCGCTGAAATTTGATAGAAATTTGATAAAGTATTGAAATGACTACTCGCTGAAATTTGATAAAGTATTGAAATGACTACTCGCTGAAATTTGATAAAGGATTCAAATAACCACTCGCTGAAATTATATAGAAATTTGATAGAGTATTGAAATGACTACTCGCTGACTACACATAACAAAGATAAATAACATAATAAATGTCTAGTATGACTACACATAACAAAGATAAATAACATAATAAATTCAAAGCTAAACCATATAAATAGTCATCACAGGCTAAACATTTCCCGTATCCGGAGGCGCCGATCGCGGTGGGATAAAAGCCATTCTCGGAATGGGCCTGACCGAGGACGTTGAAGATGATCCTTGACTCATAGAACTCCACACTTGTGGTGGCAATGTTTGGGAAAAGGCGCCGAATCCAATGGAAGGTTGGATGGTGTGTGGCGTTCGGAAAAGAGACAGTTGATACTCCAATTCCGTGATCTTATTATTCTGGTTTCCTATAAGTTCATCTTTCACTAATAGACACTCCATCCTATCTTTCGTTTCTCGTAATGTAAAATCTCGAAATTGTTTAGTAAAATCAGCATATTCTTGGAATAATGCATAACTATCGCCCTGTCATGAAAAAATGAGATAGATGAGATTTTTTTTTTTTTTTGGAATTAGCAATGTAAAGTTGAACGAACACTTACGGGCGATAATTGTTGTTGCGGTGGAATAAGAACATGTTCATCTGGTTTTCCAAGTTCGGTAGAATAGAAGTCACCGCCGTACCCAAATGTTTGGACCTCCCAATCAGGATGTGTCACATATTTTCTGAAATTAGTAACCTTTTTCCAATACTCTAAATATACTTCATACTGCACAACTTGCACCACGTCGGTTGCATCAACAAAACCGTCCGCTAGCAGGAGTTTTGCTTGGTCATCACCCAAATGCCCAATAATTACATGTAGTTTGATGGGAACAGCAAACGAGGGATGGTTTTGCCTCCAACATCTTTCTCCCATGTAAACATTATGTTGTATAACCAAAAAGGGAATATAATTGTAGTGAGTACGTTATTAATTAGATAAATAACGAAAAATAAAAAACTATGTTATTGACGATTAATATTAATGATATAATATAAAAAATCATGTCTAACTCACAACGCCATTCCAAGAAAATATCCATCTCGAGTCCGACAGCTTCCTAACAGACTTTCCCATCTCAGAACTGAGGACGTCGGTGTATGATTCCCATGGGTGCCATGTCACTTGGTCAATCGTCAGCTGATTCAGTAAAATCCTACAACGAATAATATCATTCTGACACCTCCTTCCATTCCATCTAGAAATTACAGGCCATTTCTGTTCATTACCGGTCATTGAGATGTCTGGTCGACATATGCCTAGGTATTCATACCCCCAAAACTAGTCCATAAAATTAATGAATCAAATTAATATATCCAAGGAAATAAACTTTAATGAAAATATACTTTACGTTGAAAATTAAAATAAAATCGATTACCAAAATACCTCTAATATTTGGAAGGGCCCGCTTAGTGCCTTCTGTTGTTTCCTACAAGCTTGTCGGAGACCTGCATACAATCTCGAAAAGGCACTACCGCCCCAGTCAAGGTCGTGTATTTTATCAATTTCTTCGAAAGCAGCTAACCATCCAGCATCAATATAGTTCTTTGCATTAGAAAAGAAAAATTGACCCAAAACATACATAAAAAAGGC
Source organism: Papaver somniferum (assembly GCF_003573695.1). Classification (NCBI taxonomy): domain Eukaryota; kingdom Viridiplantae; phylum Streptophyta; class Magnoliopsida; order Ranunculales; family Papaveraceae; genus Papaver; species Papaver somniferum. The sequence goes on along the minus strand of NC_039365.1, from coordinate 7,621,975 downwards.
AATTGCTATTCTATGGGCGAGGAGAGAATCTTCATTAGCCGCCACCAACTTATCTTCTTTGAAGTATGAGCTTAAATATGTAATTTTAATTGAGTTTGATACCCACGACGCGCCTCTTGTTCCCTGTGTGATATCCGGAAAAATCTTCTCACGAACATAGTCAAATTGGTATAGGCTCGAATCATACGGAACTACATAACCATCACCGATACTCAGTCCAGTTAACATGACCCAATCTAATGGCGTGAACCCCATCTCACCAAATGGAAAATGGAACGTGTTGGTTGTATCCCAAAACCTCTCAACAATATAATCAACAACGGCATGTTGGGTAGCGCTACACTCTATGTTCAACAATTTTTCCCACCCCGCTTTTTCAATCAAATATTTAACTCTAGGACAATGTATTGAAATAAATTTATAATAATGAATTACCGATGCCAGACATCCACGATGTTTAAACTTAAATGTTGGTGCGTCTGAAAATGTAATGTCTTCAGTAGCGTGCGGCTTATCATCTTCCACTATAGGAAACCTCCCTAACCCGGGAACATCGACCTCCTCAATTTGACCGGTAGAGATTAAGTTGTAATCAGCTTCGGTAGATTTTTGTCTCTTGTTGATCTTTTGGCGACCACTAAACCTCGATATAAACTTGTTCATTCTACGCACAAACATGTTAAATACAATTTCATAATTAAAAGACCAATCCACGAACCATAATAGACATAAATTTAACCGAACAAAATTTCAACATCATAAAATTCCATAAACATAAATTTAACCAAAAAAATAATTATCCAATTAACTATATTTATAACTATTTATAATTAACAAAAAATTGAATTAAATTACGAAACTAAATTAACAAAAAGATAAATTAAATTAAATCACGTAACTAAATTAACAAAAAATAATTATCCAATTAACTATATTTATAACTATTTATAATTAACAAAAAAATAAATTAAATTACGAAATTAAATTAACAAAAAAATATATTAAATTAAATCACGTAACTAAATTAACAAAAAATAATTATCCAATTATTAATATTTATAACTATTAAATAAAACAAAAAATTAAATTAAATTCCGAAGTGGATTAAGATGTGATTAACCCAATTTTAATAAGATTTGATTAACCCAATATGAATATCCAATTAGTAATAAAGTCTGATTCAATTTTCAACGTAAAAACCCTAAATAAATTCGAACAAAAAATACAATACATGATATTATTATTACACAAATTGAATAAAGAAAGTAGAAAATACATACCTTATAATGGAGTTTTTAGGGTTTTTGTGGAGTTTTTAGGGTTTTTGTGCGGTTGGTAGATGGGAATGGAGAAGAAGAATATGAACTGAAGAGGGGCGGTGAAGAGAAGAAGAATATGAACTGTGGAAGAATATGAACTGAGAAGAAGAAGGCTCGTGTAGAAGAGATGGGTTGTGGTTGGGAAGGAGAGGCGGTATTTGTGGAAGGGGCGGTTGCTTAAGAGTACGCCCGATTTCATCAGACGGACAGGAAGAGTACGCCCTAATGAAAACCTAATGGGCGGAAATTTTGGATACGCCCGTCTCAGGCGTAAAAATATTTTACGCCTGACAAATTCATCACGCGGACAGCAGATGTCCGTCCGTACAATTCATCACGCGGACACCAGATGTTCGCCCGTCTGATCTCACACGTGCTGTGTGACCGTGTTTAACTCGGGCGGAATTTAATTTTACGTTTCTTCGAGCGGTCATTTGGAATCCGTCTGATCAACAGGCGGAATTTAAGATTCCGCCCCATACGAAACGTAATTTATATTTACGCTCGATAACAGACGTGATTTATATTTACGTCCGTTTGAAACGTAATTTATAATTCCGCGCAGAAATGAAACGTAACTAATACTTCCGCCCGTCTTCATGCGTAAAATTGTTTTACGCGCGACCAAATTTGGTCTTCTCCCCATAACGTCACAATACAGATTAAACTCATATTTAGTCTTTTTTTTTGGTCTTTGATCTTTGAGTTTAGTCGTACCATTGCAGTCGCTCTAAGCTGAGAATTTTTTGGTCTTTGATCTTTGATCTTTGAGTTTAGTCGTACCATAGCAAACCAAGGCTGAGAATTTTTTTTTTTTTTTTTTTTTGGAACAAATCACATAAAATAGACTAGCTATAGCTAGCTATCAGAAAAAAAAAATTGGACTAATAAAAGCTGTACTCCAACACATAATCCTCCTTCAAGGATCAGTAGAATGCATAATCAAATTGAGCCCCATAAATCTTGATAGGAAATAATATCCTCCAATTTCACGAGCAAAAAACAAGAAAAATTAAGGGGCCTAGAGTTTTCTCCTTAAAGGTTCTATTTATGTTAACTGGGCTTGTAGGGGGCCGTGTATACATGGCCCGCACCCAAAGCTAGCCTAAATACGTTAATTACTAACAAGTGATTTATTACCATATTTAATACTGTAAATTAATTAATCACATCGTACAAGTAAAATATAATAAATCAGTTTAAAAAGGATTTGTACCGGTGAACACAACGCCAATGGCAATGAGTTGGCAACATGGGTCTGAGAAGCTCAGTCCGTCGACGAGTTGGGTCTAGCCCGTAATCTCCAGACTCCATGGGATTTGCCATTGGTTGGATCCAAAACTTTTTTGTTTTGATTTTTTGCCATTGAGCCAGATATGCTCATTTCTCGCATCAACAGCTTTCTCTCTATCGGACTCCCTGTGCTTACCATCCCTCTCATTCTCATCAGTTCGCCACTTTAACTGATGGACTTTTCAATTTTATTTTACTGCCAAGTTCTTCGTTCGTACAGCCTTGTTCCTGTCTTCACCGCATTGTTGTATACATTCCATTGCTGCAATGATGTTTGGAAGTTGTGAGATTTCAGAGGCTTTTTAAGATGCTACTTTTCATGTTTGTCTGGAAAGAATTAATTGAAATAATAAAGATTAATTACAAGAAACGAGAAAAGGATACGAAAGACTGAAATGTCGACAGACAGGTACCACACAAACCCAGTTATAATTCTGTGCAAGAGGTTACAACTTACAAAGAGATGCAAACAAGAACAAGAGAGAAAGATGCAAACGAGAACAAGACAGTATGCAACTTTCAATCAGCAAGTGATGCCTGGATCATTGGAAAATCAGAGCTTCGGTTTTCAGAATTGACATTGATATACTAAGATTACATTTCGATCTAAAGTTCAAAGTGAATTTAAATAAACTAATGAAGAGAAAATCAAACTTAACTATATGAAGGAAGTTCCCCTGCAGAATTTTTTCCACTAGAAACCAATAACACTCCTAGAGAAACATATTCCTGACAAGGGAAATGCTATTGCTAGTTTCAGTTATATGGGCATACACAGCTTTAGAGATGCTGATGCGCACTACCCCGATGCTATTTTGGAATATTACAGACAATATATTCGTCGAGCTCATGCTAGTTCCATCACAATTTGGTAGCCAAGTGATCAGGAAGAATATGCTGGGAGTAGTGTTTTACTTCAAAGAACTCTTCCCATGTTGATGTCCTTCAGAGATTTGGAGCTGGTCGAAAGAATGCTCATTTATCAAGCACACGAAGACGAGCTAGGCTTTCCACATAACTTCCTATATTCTCCGGCAAATCCTCTTCATCCTTCTCATAGCAGTATCAGAAAAGGACACCTTTCTAACTCTTCCATTTGTTTGATCATATAAAACTAAACCCTGTTTAGTATTTACTAAAATCTCGCTATTTTCAGTAGACCATATTGGCTTAAAGAAGATAGACCCGGTAATATTGATACTTGGTCATCAGTAATGGTAAATGTTTATCCCAAGATCCTCTTACTCCAAATTAAGATAGATTTCACAGGTACCCTTACAAAGATCTGCATCAGAACCTTTTCTGGAAGGCTAAACACAGCTGTTGCTTCGTCTTGTAGGGAATCAGGCTTTGCAGCATCTTTTGTGCTCCATTGCTAAAAAAGTTTAGCGGGGAAGGAAGAACCAAACCAAGTGCTGGAAACTGAGAAAGCAAACAAAGGGTTTACATAAGATGAGTTTGCTAGCAATTGAACTACCATCAACTCTTCCACTGGATGCTCAATATTATGTTTTTCAATAGAAGTTTTGAAGCGCAAACAACCGAAGAAGTCCCTTGCATTTTCAGTTGATAGCAATCAAAATTCAGCTCATAAGTTCTAACCATGTGATATTGAGTACCTGTTCATCTATATTGCATAAAATGTAATTTCGTTTCTGGTACTTTTCAGTTAACTGAGATCCCTAATTCAGAAGCAGGAAGAATGAGAGATAAAACGTTCATGGTTCTGACGATGAGCAGAAGATACTTGCAGAATCAAGAAAATCCAATAGCCATAACATAGTATCACAGTAATCTTTTTTTGATACATACTACAGTGATTTTATTTCTGATAGAAGCAGTAATTTTTCTTTGTATAATATAAAAAAAACTGAAAGCTAACCTTTGAGCTAACCAGTGAACTCACCCCAGATCCCCAACAAAAGATGTTGACGGTGTCAGTTTGTCATTCAAAGTTAAGGATTACACAGAAAGCTGGTACACACCTTCTTTTGGTGGAAGATACCCTGAAAAATGGCATGATTAGACTCCAAGAAGCGCAAAATTTAATGCAGAAGCAAAGAATTCATAATGATATAAAGATGAAGATGAACAATTTCAGAGTGATTACGAGTAGGACCCAGATGGATTTGAACCATCAACCTCCACAAACCACTAATCGGATTTGGGTGCTCTTGCCATAAGAAAGATATCTATGGCAGACAAAGTGCAAATCTGAATTGCATCTTTTGAGTTGCCAATAGATAAAACAAAAATAAGAAACAAATGTAGGACCATACCACTGTCAATCCCATCTCTAACTTTCCTATATACAGGTTGAGGTGAAGCAATTCAATGTCAATCCTCTCACGTTCTCGCCTCTGTGATACCCATTCCGTTTCGTGGTCAAAATCTGCCAACCCACTTCCTTCTCTTGATACCTCTTAGCCATATCACTACTTCATCGCTCTTCTGGACTTACAGCCTAGTTTCTTCTTCTTGAACCTCAGACATGACTCTGCTCTTACTCGTCTTCCCCTCAACCCTTTATTTTTCGCTGTTGCTAGTTTTAGTCCCTTTATCATTGGCTAAATCAACAGCCTGCTTTTGCTGTCACTCCGCTGATTTCTCGCATCAAAAGTTCTCTCTCTCAAACTCCCATGCTTGACATCAGGAGTTTAATTTACCACTTCTAAGGTTAGTTTTCTCAACGATATTACTTTCCTCTTTTGAACGAACAGAGTCAGATTCATCCCATCTTCTTCTAGGATTTCTCTCTTCCACACGATATCTATGAACTTTATCTCTACTGCTTGCTTTCCTTCTAGATTACCTAAAAACTCTATAAGGATTCTTTTGAAACTCCCCATCATGAGAAGATTCAACTTCACTTCAAGTCTTGCTCTGCGAAGTTTCATGAGTAGAGAGGGTTTTGAGCTCATTTTACTTTATGAAGTGGTCTCTTTCTTATCAGCTGCCACAAGCCGTGTACTCCCTACCATCTCTACCTTTTCTACTGCTTTGTGATTCTCTAAACTGAAATCCACTGCTTGATTTTTTGTTATTTGGCTGCTTAGACCTTAAGTACTACTCCCCCTACAGCCTTTCCTATCTGGTGACTCATCTGTATCACTTTTCACGTAACTCTGTATGCTTTTGAATCCATCCATCTAGATAAATTCCTTCCCACTTTTAAAGTTCCCTAAATATCCAAGCACAAATTAGTTGTACACTGAATGTTTCCATTTGAATTGCAATTGGATAAGTATACACATTTCCCACTGTATAAGTGAAGAAGTATTAGGATCTCAATAACTAAGCAAATCATGTATGCATTCAAGAATACCTATATGTACAAAATGAACGTCTAACATTGAAAAATTAAGCATATTACGAATGCATATTAATTCCAATAATGAGATAGAAATGCGCCCAAATTTCGTTGAAAGATGGTGAAAATTTTGGTGTACAAAATCAATTAACACAAATACTGAAATCATACAAAATTCAATTTCAGACCTGTGTGTGTTATCTCAGAGATTCAGTTATTATTTACTGGTTTCCACTCAGCTGAAGAAGAAGAAGAAAAAAAATGAGCTGCCTTTTGTGTGTTTTGTGTTTGGATTTAGGGTTCCTCTTTTGCTTTTGGATAAACACAATTTTGTGTTTCCAGGTCTTGTTTTCCATCGAGTGGCCTTTCATGGAACATCCTTGAACGCCAAAGGTCCATTACTCCTAAGTCAGGGCGAGCTATGTGACCTCTTGGGAGGTCTGGGTTGCCACTTTTTTGATTTGTTTATTCATAAGAGATGTTTTTTTTTTCTTTTCTTTTCTTGTTTTGTTTTATTTTTTTTCTTTTTTCTTTTTTTTAATGATATTATTAAATAATTAACTAATTGGAAGCCTAACAAGCTAAGCTTCAAGTAACGTGTTATTACATAAGTTGAATAGGTTGCCGTGTTAGCCTACCAGCGAGTCTCATGAGGAATAAAGCCGAAGCGGATAGTGTTGCTAATGTCTTCGCAAGGGAACAAACTAACTTTACCATCCATGTCTAACTTTTTAATATTGCGCCATCTGGGACTTGAATATGTGACCTCTTAGAGTGCGTGAAACCTCTATGAAACACATGAAACCAGCCGATTAATCTGTAAAGCAAGGGTGTTAAAGTGTGAAGCCGCCATTTAGATTTTAAGAAGCCGGTAGGGTGTTGAAGCGTGAAGCCGCCATTCAAGATTAGTTATTAAAGCACTATATTTAAATATAGACACCTATAAATATATTATTAACACATGTAAGCTTTTAATATTTAATATATGAGAATATTTATATAAAATAAATTAACGTTTATCATTAACATCAAAAATCAAAAATCAGTATGGTACGGTGGTAAATAGTGTGTTCAAGGAAGCATGAGCTCTTGGTCAACGTTTCCAGAAAAGATCAAAATTGCGAGTCTGGACTCTGGAGTATTATGCTGTATAGCTCACTTTGTTGTTCTTCTATTGGATAAAAAGCAAGAAACTCATTACGTTGTTCATAGCTCACTATGTTGTTCTTCTATTGGATAAAAAGCAAAAAACTCACTACGTTGTTCGTAAAGAGAAAAACTGAAAGAAAATATACCTGGTGTATAATCTAATTAACATGTTCCTTGTAACTGACATGATTTGTTTTCTTGCATTTCTAATTATTATTTGACTGATAATGGACAAGAATTTGTGCTCGAGTCTCTTTTAATCTCGCATTATGACTAACTTTTACTTTTGTGATCTTTGATTGAGAAATTTTTTCTTTCGATAAGTCTATACTTTTTGTTTCATGGATTATTCCTATGAGACTAAATTTTGAGAGACATAAAAGAGCCAAGGAACTCTCCTTTCCTTTTGATTAAATAGCAAAAGAATAGCAAGTAAGTTTTTATTCTATGATGAATTTGAAGGTCCATGATATCAGTTCCGTGAAAAAGATAATTGCTTCAACAAAGTTAATCTCAAATTTGAGTATTTCCTTAATTGGGAACCAAATGCCTTGACATTTTTAGTCCGACAACATTTCCTGAAAATCTCGGAGTTCTTGTTTCCAAATTTTATACCACTAAATCAAGTAATATGGTACAAGGATAATTGTAATTCTCCTATAATGAGTTCTTCAGAATCATTCATAAAAAGAAAAACTAAGATCACCGGCGTCTATTTGCATGTTGGGGTTATATAGACCAAAAAGCTCAGCTGAAGAGAAATACGGTGCGAGAAAGAGGATATAGATTGCAGCCATTCATCAGGCTCTGACAGTATGGAAAGAAGCTAATGGGTGCTTTACTATGATCAACAAACTGTTACAGCTTCCCGTTCCAAAGCAGATTAAGAGATCAATTCCGAGGAAACAAGAGGCTGCTAATTTGAGTGCTTGTCAGAGAAAGATGAGTTACGGACACTATACAACAACAATTCATGTATTATCGTCCAATGGTGTTGTGCCTTGTATCGAGTCTACTTTCACGGAGCTACAGTTGAAACATCCAACAGCTTCCCCTCATTCTATTCCGTTGGAGCCTTCCCATGGTGACCCAATTGTGGTTGACTCTACCAGGGGGTTAGTACTCGGGGGAGTTGAGTGTAGTTCCTTTTTTACTCGTTAAATCGTGGGGGAGTTCGAAAGAGTATCTCAAAAGGAAAAATAATCGTTTGGTCCTTAGTTCTTTGGGAAAACTCCTTTATTGTTTGGTCCATAATTATCTAAAAATATTAAATGATCCAAAGTACCCTTCCGTGTTAATTCCAACTTATTTTTTGTAGCAGTTCATTCGTCAAAATGAACTCATGTTAATTTCTACTTAATTTTTCAGAAAACCTATATGAAACCAAATTTTATTCTAGAAAATGAACTCCTGATAAAAACCTATATAAAGCATAGTTCATTCCAGAAATGAACTCCTGATAAAAACCTATATAAACCCGAGTTCATTCTAGAAATGAACTCCTGATAAAAACCTATATAAACCAGAGTTTATTCCAGAAATGAACTCTTGATGAAAACCTATATGAAGCCAGAGTTCATTCCAGAAATGAACTCCTGATAAAAACATATAAACCAGAGTTCATTCCAGAAATGAGCTCCTGATAAAAACCTATATGAAACCAAAGTTCATTCCAGAAATGAAATTCTGATAAAAACCTATATAAACCAGAGTTCATTCCAGAAAATGAACTCCTGATAAAAACATATAAACCAGATTTCATTTCAGAAATGAACTCCTGATAAAAAACAGAGTTCATTTGTAAAAATGAACAACATTGTCATCTTCATCTTCTTCGACGTCTTCGACAACATCAGCAACAATAAAAACATCAATCATCAACAGCAAGATGAAGATGAGTTCGTCTTCATGTTCATCATCATCTCCAATCGAAGCATCATCAAGAAAATAAAAACCTAACTAAATATTCAACAACAACAGATCAATCTTTGAGTTCGTCTTCATCTTCATCATCATCTCCAATTGCAACAACATCAAGAAAACAAAAACCTAATTAAATTTTCGTCGTTCATCATCTTCTTCATGTGATTCATCGTCTTCCTCATCATCTCTAATCGCAGCAACATCAACATCAAAACGTCGTCTTCATCATTTAATCAACAACATCAATGATTAACTATTGTTGAACCAACAATGTACATGTTAGGGTACGGTTAACAACCCTAGAAACGTACATTTCATTTGTGTATAACAAGCTAGGTTTCCGATCTAATGGTTGAGAAATATTAGCTTGAATCTAAATCAGGTTTTCATATAACGGTGGATATTGTTTGCTTTGTGACCAAGGCGAAACCCTGATTTGAAAGACTATATAAGGGTACATCTAGCAACTCTGCAAAACTAATCCCCACACCTCACGTGTGATACTAGTTTGCATGCTAGAGTCGTTTCTCCTTTAATCTTTGGTTTTCTTCTTCTAAAACCAGGTTAACGACTTAAAGACTTCATTGGGATTGTGAAGACAGACCGATACTACTTTTAACGTAGTTGTGTGATCTGATCTTGCATATTCTATCGTACGAGTACAATCAGATTGATTGGCTTGAGATTAATATCTCCGATAGGAAAGATATAAAAAGTACTCAGAAACATCTTCGTCTCATTTTTTGTGATTCCTCAACATCTTGTTTCGCTACCATACGATTAAGATTTTTGTGAGGTGATTGATTTATCTAGGCTGTTCTTCGGGAATATAAGATCGGATTATCAATTGGTTCCTGTTCACCTTGATTATTATCAAAAGACGAAATAAAAACTTTAGGGTTTTTTTGTGGGAGACATATTGATCCTTTGATAGACTTGTCTATGTTAGACAGATTTGTTTATTGTTAAAGCCTGTAATTTTTGTTCGTAGAAACTCTTAGTTGTGGGTGAGATCAGCTAAGGGAATAAAGTGCGCAGTATCCTGTGGGGATCAGAGGCGTAGGGAGTGCAACTGTACCTTGGATCAGTGGGAGACTGATTGGGGTTCAACTACAGTCCAGTCCGAAGTTAGCTTGGAGTAGGTTAGTGTCTGTAGCGGCTTAATACAGTGTGTGTTCAATATGGACTAGGTCCCGGTGTTTTTCTTCATTTGAGGTTTCCTCGTTAACAAAATTTTTGGTGTCTATGTTATTTCAGTTTCCGCATTATATTGTTTTATCTTTATAATTGAAATAATACAGGTTGTGCGTTAGATCATAAATTAGAGTAAGCCAACCTTTGGTTGTTGATTGTCATTGATTAATCCTTGGATATTGGCCTTTGGTACCATCCAAGTTATTCCTTTTGTTTGATTAAAGACTTGCTGATTTCTATTAGCTCGAGTAAATCAAAACAAGAGAGAGATATTAACTCCTTGAGATACTTTTACCTAGATTGAGTCTGACTGTCTAGTTGATTCTCTAGAAAGTATTTCGGAGTTAGTCCATACAGATTGCTAAGCGAAATATTGGGTGGTGTTGTTAGACCCCCGCTTTTTCAATTTGTATCAGAGCAGGAAAACACGTTCAAGACCACAAAAATCTGTGTTTGTAGCGATCTGACTCTATGGATAAGAGTACTATCTCTGATAAACGCGTCACCAGAAATAAAAGTTTTATGTCGTCTAACTCTATTAAAGAGAAAGGTTCCTCAATCTCGAATATAGATGAATCTTCTGTACTGACGAGACAGACAAACACTGACATGTGTGATTCCGATTTCCCTTCAAAAGAGAGCTTCTTTATTAATGAATGGGATTCAGCTGAAGAGAGTGAATTGATTCTAAATCTTGTTATAATCCAAGATGATAGATTCAATCGTTTGAAGCACCATGTCAATGTTATACTTGGCCTAATAAGAGATTGCAAACCCAAAGGTAACTCTGAATCTCATTCTTCATGTACGTCTCTTGAAGCTATCCTCAGAAGAGATGCCTTGGAAATTGACTATCGCTTAAGTAAGCTCTCTATTCAAGGATGCTCAAAGCAATCTAATATGCCAAGTACTTCTGACACATCTAAAGATGATTCATTCTCAGAAGTAAAAACGAATGTGACTGAAGTCACCAACACTCAAGGATGTTGCACATCAAATGGAGGGAAGAAATCTTCTAACGATGATATTAAGACCGTACTATCTAATCATTCGGATGATCAGAAAGTATGTCTTTTCTATGATACAAAGAGTTCTGTTAAACGAAAGGGAACCTCTAGGTTGAAGAAAAACTCTTTGGTTCAACTTCGACACACCTTAGATTTAATTATTAAAGGTGTAACTGACATTCGTATGACTAAACCAATTTATTTTCATACCTACCATGTGTATGTTACCAGGAAAGTCAGTTCAATGAGTTCCTCGAAGACACAAGTACAAAACAGACGTCTTAATAAACATCATATAAAGGAGGATTGTGTTGTTGTCTCTGGAAATAACGCTACTCCTGTTGAGAAAGGATGTTCAGAAGAAATAAGAAAAATTGATGAAATGAGAGTTAATCTGAAAAATATAATTGAAGGGTATAAAGAATTCGTCAACAGGTTGTCCTTCTCCTCAAACCAAACTTCTTCTGGTAAGAACTCAAACTATGTCTCGTATTTTGTTGACAGTAAGTTTTATGATAATTTCTCACATAAAAGGATCCCTCTCTAGATTCAGGAGGAAAAAGAGACTTGACCATAAACACAAATATCTTGATGAGCTTGTATCTCATGCTTGTGCTAATTAGTCACAAGGGTTGAAGAGCTTTCTCATAAAAACCATGTTGAGTAAGATGTGTTAAGATTCAGGTATACTTTTGGAATTTGCGTCTGTTAAGTTGAGCTATCTTCTTATCGTCCATAGCTAAGCTTTTTGTTTGCAGACTCACTGTGCTTAAAGTATTGTTTGTAAATTGTCATTAGGAAGTCTTCTTTTGAATCTTGTTTCTTGCTACAACTATGCTCAAAAGTTCTTTTCTGTGCTATGGAGTTTTTCAAACCTTGTTTTTGTAGCAAAAGTTTTTTTTTGTGGGCCTTTCTTTTCTGGGTAATGTTGCACTCGAACGGTTATCCATGTTCTGGCACGAGTCAACTGTTTAAACCCTAAAATTCATTCCTCGGGAAACCCTTATATACTTACCTATTGAGTTGCAAAATTCACGTACGTATACTCTAGGATGGTTTCTAGGATGTTAAGAATGTCTCATTCTTCATCTTTCTATGGTGGTTTTGCAAGAGGATTCCTTGACAAAGGTGTTTTTGTTGAGTCCAAAAAGAAGAGAACCCTTGTAGATGATAATCATCCGAATGCTTCATGTTATTTTTCCTATGTTCTTGAGGATGATGAAAAGGATTGTATGATTTCTGCTGAAGTTGTTCATGACCTTCTTAAGTACTTTGGGGAAGCAAAACATGATCTCATTGCTACTCTGAAAGATCTTGATGCGTTGAAAACTGAGTTGGAAAAGTTTATTGTTGACCCTAGTCTCATAAAGTCTTACATCAATGATCTTCGCTAAGAGAATCACCTCTCCGATGTTGCAATGAATGTTGTTCATCACAAGCTCAAATACCCCTTGTCTCGTGAGGATTCTGAACCGTCCATATGATCTTAGTTCATGTTCGGGATAGCACTGAAGTCTGTTTTTCTTTAGCTTGTTTTATTTTTGTTGCCTAGTATATCTTCTTTTTGGTTTAGTTGGAAGAATAACTAGTGCTTTGAATAGCAATGATTGTGACTACACATAGCTATTATGTTTCATCTTCTTTTGTTTTTTGATTTATTGATATTAAATTCTAAATATATTTGGAGGATGATGGTTTGCAGTATTTAATCTTTATGATTTGTTATATTGCAATTTGTTATGGGATATTGGTGTTTACGTCCGTGAACTATGTTGTCCCATATTTTGTCAAAAGTAAAGTCGTTCATGGTTGGTATTCATGTATTGATTTAAGGATGAATAGACTTTTGACATATACAAAAGTTAAGCCTATATTGTCAATTATTTGTTAGAAGATAGGTTAAAATCTTTTGTGTTCAAGGATTATGTCTATTAAAAATCATTATGCAAATAGTGATGGAAGATATAATGAATCCATGTGTATTCCACAATATTGATCTTCACTGATCCATATTTTATGTAATACTGTGAGGCTCCGTAATTTTTCTTATGTTGATCACGATACAACCAAGTTGATTATTTTTGATTAGCTTTGTTGGTTGTTCCGTAAGGTACTTTATGTTGAGCATTCTTGAACAAAATTAATCATCTTGTTTGGTTATTTAGTCATTGCTCCATAAGTCTTTTTATGTCGAGCAAAACAAATCACAATTAAATTAATTACTTTTGTAATTAGTTTGATTGTGTATTCTAATTAGATTAATTATGGGTTCTGTTGTAATTATTCTAGTTGAGTATTTTCATACTTTGTAAGATTCCTCTTATGTTGAGTATATGAACGACTATCCTATTCATTTTATAATGGTTATGTTAGTTGTATGCTCCGTAAGTTCTCTTATGTCGAGCATGATCAATTAAGTTGATCACTTTTGTGTTTAATTTGATTGCGTATTCCGATAAAATTAATCATGGGTTTACTTGTGATTAATTTGATTGAGATTTTGAATATAGAAAATCATTCTCATGGTTTTTAGTGTCCAATAAAAATCCTTCTTTTCTTTTGAAATTAAGGTCTCTCTTGTTGTTCCCTTGGAAATGACATCAAATGGGGGAGAGTTCTTTTGAACTTGTGCTTAATGGTAATATCTTGAGGGGTGTGCGGCTGTGGAATTTTGAAGGGGTTATCTTGTATCTTTTAAACTCCTTGATGAATGCTATTAGCTTCGGCTATATGGTTGCATCTAAATTAGATGGTATGTATTTTCTTTTAGTCATGAAATGTCTCTTACGGAAATTTCATTATGATCCCGTTCTTGTACCTTTGCCAATTTTATTGACAAAATGGGGGAGAATTAATATGTAGTTCACACTACAAATACATATGGTTTTCGGATCATTGTGTAAGGGGGAGTGGTTTCCATGTGAGATGGAGTATTGACTAAGGGGGAGTGATACATATCACCATAGTATTATTGTTGAAGTTGTGATACAATTGGACTTTGACACTGTATAATAATACTATGACACCGTATAACAATGATCGTGACCGATGCTTTCTCATTGTTATAGCTACGGATCTTCAACAACGGTGATGCTAAACTTACAACCTTTGGGATCATTGGAATACTTGGAAGTGGCGAAGATTTCGAGGAATGTTGAAGATTATACATGTGGAATAGGAGCTTCTAAAGTTTCTTTATCTTTTTGTATTCCATATGTATTGATAGTTTTGTCACTAAAATTGACAAAGGGGGAGATTGTTAGAGCATTTCTCGGTCGAACTCGCATGCGTTGCTATCTCAAGCATGTTTGTCAATGTTAGAGATCAAAACTATAAGTCTTGATTTCTAGTCTACTATAGCTAAGTCTCGGACTAGGATAGAAAGTGTGGTTGAGCTCAAGGACTTCATGGAGATTCATCATACAAGAATAATAACTACTCAAGGAACCGGTGGAACTTCTCGACAAAAAGGTATGTAAAGACTTGAACTCATCTGTCACTCAAAAGTCTATCTACTCTATCTCCTACTTCTTGAGACAAAAAGTCGCATGCTATATATAGACTTAGATTATACACATTTGGTATTCGAGCCGAGTATACCTCGCCTATCTATATCTCTAAATATGTGTTGGTAAGCGTTTCGCTTCGACCATGTTTATCTTTACCTAGTGACGAAAGTCATGATACGTTATAATCACTTTGAAAATTGCTTTGACGAGAAATGGTGTAACAACTATATAACGTCCTCTAAGAATGTTTCAATGGTTGGAATGAGAGTTTAGATTATATAACCAATGATGGACATAAGTATTGTTTTGGAAACACATACGTACATAAGTCCTAATCCTTGAACCAAAGTTTGCGAACTTTGTTGATCAAGAGAAACCGGAAGAATGGCTTGTTTCCAAGTCCGCGAACTGCCGAACTTCTCATCCCGAGAAATTCTGCTGGAGTTAACAAACTTATTACGTGAGTACCAGTCAGCGAACCCAGTCCTCGAACCGACGGAAAGTCTTTGCCGAGATTTTCTGCTGGAGTTTGTAAACTCTGCCCGGTTGCTTAAGTCCGCGAACCTAGTGTGCGAACTTAAGAAGGTTATATATCTGAAGATGATTTCTGAACTTAAACTTATAAAGACTAAGGAATGCAAATTTCAAACCGTGGCTATAAAGTTCATGAACCGATTCAAGTGAATCAAATCATCTTTGCTTCAATTATGTCTTGTGTAGTAAATAAGATTTCCTTGCAATTGAACTACTCTCTAACTAGGTCATTTGAGTCACTTGAACTAGTTATGGTGAAGAAGAATATGGTTGGTATGGAATTCTTATATGGCTAACCTTTTTGTTAACTATTGTTGAACCAACAATGTACACGTTTGGGTATGGTTTACAAACCTAGAAACGTACATTTCATTTGTGTATAACAAGCTAAGTTTTCGATCTAACGATTGAGAAATATTAGCTTGAATCTAAATCAGGTTTTCATCTAACGGTGGATATTGTTTGCTTTGTGACCAAGGAGAAACCCTGATTTGAAAGTCTATATAAGGGGAC
The DNA here is from genome assembly GCF_003573695.1 of Papaver somniferum. Lineage (NCBI taxonomy): Eukaryota > Viridiplantae > Streptophyta > Magnoliopsida > Ranunculales > Papaveraceae > Papaver > Papaver somniferum. The sequence goes on along the minus strand of NC_039365.1, from coordinate 7,606,224 downwards.
ATCTAGCAACTCTGCAAACCTAATCCCCACACCTCAAGTGTGATACTAGTTTGCGTGCTAGAGTCATTTCTCCTTTAACCTTTGGTTTTCTTCTTCTAAAACCAAGTTAACGACTTAAATAATTCATTGGGATTGTGAAGCCAGACCGATACTACTTTTAACGTAGTTGTGTGATCTGATCTTGCATCTTCTATCGTACGAGTACAATCAGATTGATTGGCTTGAGATTAATATCTCCGATAGGAAAGATATAAAAAGTAGTCACAAACATCTTCGTCTCATTGTTTGCGATTCCGCAACATCTTGTTTCGCTACCATACAATTAAGATTTTTGTGAGGTGATTGATTTATCTAGGCTGTTCTTCGGGAATATAAGACCGGATTATCAATTGGTTCCTGTTCACCTTGATTATTATCAAAAGACGAAATAAAAACTTTAGGGTTTTTCTGTGGGAGACAGATTGATCCTTTCATATACTTGTCTATGTTTTATATTAGCTCGAGTAAATCAAAACAAGAGAGAGATATTAACTCCTTGAGAAACTTTTACTTAGATTGAGTCTGACTGTCTAGTTGATTCTCTTAAAAGTATTTAGGAGTTAGTCCATACAGATTACTAAGCGAAATATTGGATGGTGTTGTTAGACCCCCGCTTTTTCAGATTGAGGTTCAACTACATTCCAGACCGAAGTTAGTTTGTAGTAGGCTAGTGTCTGTAGCGGCTTAATACAGTATGTGTTCAATCTGGACTAGGTCCCGTGGTTTTTCTGCATTTGTTGGTTTATTCGTTAAAAAAATTATGGTGTCTGTGTTATTTCTATTTCCGCATTATATTGTTTATCTTTATAATTGAAATATCACAGGTTGTGTGTTAGGTTCAATCAATTAGAATATACTACCTTTGGTTGTTGATTTAAATTGATTGACACTTGGATATTGGTCTTTGGTACCATCCATGTTATCTCTCTTATATTTAATCATACTCGCAGATTCCTATTTGCTTGAGTAAGGATTAAATCGAGAGATCGAGATAATATAACTCTTTGATATACTTTATTAAGATTGAGTTTTGTTGATTCTCTGAAAAGTATATTAGAGTTTGTCCATACAGATTGCTAAGCGAAATATTGGGTGTGGTTGTTGTACTCCCTCTTTTTCAGAAAATTATTCTATTTTTAAAAGAATACGTTGTTAAAGATAGAGTTTAAAGATTTTTTATTTTTTATTTTTCTATGGTTGTAACATTTAATTTTCACTTTATTTTTTTAATGATACATTTATATTTTCAATTAATGAGGAACTAATTAAGAAGTTATCAATATATTTGTAATGCGAGGAGGTTACAAACACCATGATTGCTAGATTTATTTTGTTGGGATGAGACTTAGGATGATTGGATCACCTGCGTGTCTCCAAAAATGTTTTCCGACCGTCTAAGGCTCAAAAGCCCTTCTATTTTGTATTATAGAATCACGAAAAAAGTCTAGGTATTTAATTATTATCGTGACGTTCGTCATCACTAACTGAATTAGTGATTGATTGGTAGAATTTTAAAAAATATCAGTATGTCTCTATAAAAATCTTCTTAGGTTATATAACAATTTATAATTTATAGTTTACAAGAACCTTATCAACGAACCAACTTATCAACAAATCAAGAGATTAGAGATAAGAAAGTAAAATAACAACTGATTTCAAGTGGTGCAGAAAATGGACGCAGTAAGGTGGACTTTATAGTTTTTCTTCTCATCAAGATTGACAATGGTGATTCTAGGGAAAGACAAGTGAAACGTGTAGAAGATAAGGATGAGGACAATTAGTTTTTTTTTTACTTCCGCCCTCTTTGATTCCATATCAACTCTTATTAACCGAAGTCCATCCTTACCCTTAATTATTTTGTCTTTCCGTATAACAAAAATCTATTTTAAGATACCTATAAATATAATTGAAATATATAGGCATTCAATGGTACGAAGAATGAATAAATGGCAAAAACGCTCTGCAAATAAGGAGAAAAATGAGTCATCTCGGTGGAAAATTTGAAAATGTTTTACTTTAATTTCTTATGATCTCTCTAACTAGATCATTTCATGTTCACTTAAACTCTTGAAATTTCTTGTGATTAATCTTTGCATTTCACCACATTTCTTTTCTGATTTTGGTTTATTCTCTTTTGTTTTTTTATATGTATACTTGTTTGCGATTAGTTTAAAATACATCTATTACTACTCTTCTTATTTTTTCTAGATTATGTTGGGCTAATTTCAGGAATCTCTGCTCATCACAATATGAGAAGCTTTCAGTGTTGGACCTTTCTTTTTAATGGTCTCCTCCTTAAAACTTTGTTGTTACAATCAAGTCTCACTACTTCATCCAGTATAACCTCAGTACTGCAAGCCTCGAATATTGAAGAGGATTTTATCAGTATGAATTAGTATTATTTTATTTATCATGTATATGATTTTAATGTTATCTACGATCCAATGGAAAACAATTCGCCTTCTGCAACTCAGTTCGGCCATGAAGTTTTGAAATTCAAAATTTTCTACTTTCCCCCTATTACTCTCCTTAGCTTCAGGATCCCAGCTAACAAGTCGCAATCTATTCAAAATTTTGTCAACTTTCCGTTTAGGAAATATTCCATGAGCTTTGGAGAATATATTTCCATTAATTATCTTAAAGGAAAAGATAATTCGTCTATAACTAATTATAGTTATTCTAGCTATCATCTTTTCCTTTATTTTAAAAACTCTCAAACCCTAGTAAACACTTTTCGTTCGTTTTTATCCAGAGTAAACCTCTTCACTTTAAATCATTCTACAAATAAGATGGCATCGTCCTCGAACAACCAAATCTCTGCAATTACAAGAAAGATGCAAAACACGCAGATCAGAGACATCTGTGCTAGGCAGATGAGAAGAGCAGTTGGTACTAAATCAGCTTTTGTCAAAGTTGTTGAAGACCATAGAAAGACTTTGATTGGAAAGATGTACTCAAAAGATAATTTTGACACGGAAGAAATAAGGAAAGAAGTCCAAAAAGTATGGAATAAGTACAGAACAGAAGATATGAGAGCCATTGGAAGAAACATTTACTTATTCAAGTTTCACTCGTTGGAAGTCATGAATGCCATTCTCAAAAAAAGCCCCTGGAATGCAAAAAAGTGTCATTTGAACCTCTTAAAATATGACCCTTCTATTCCAATTGATCAATGGGTCTTCTCTCAGGTGCAACAAGAGATGGAGAACTGAATAAGATACTGCTATTGATGATGGAGATGACATGGAAAATAATACAGGTACCGGTTATCCTTCTTCAGAGGAGGATAAATGGAACATGACTTGATTGGGGATGGAAGTAAAGTTTCAGAGGAGTCTTCTCATGTGATGAATGGAGCAAATCCTAAGCTAGTAAACCTTATTTACTCCCTTTTTAAAAATCTTTTCATCAATTCTTATTCTTGCAAACAGTCTGTGCTTTGCATTTTTTACAGTAATCTCTCTCTTAATAATCTGCATGTTATAGTTCTGTATAATAACTTGAGTATCAAGTTTAGTAATTCTTTCTTGACTATCACTATGAAAACTGTGAGATGGAACTGCCAAGGTTTCTTAGGAAAGGAAACAAGAGAACATATCATGCATCTCAATAACATTCATTCTCCGGACATCATTTTCTTATGTGAGACCAAGATAAATGATGATAGAATCCTCAAGCTCACAAATTGTCTAAGAATGCCTAATACTACTTATGTAACTTTTGTGGGTCAGGATGGTGGCATTGTTCTAATGTGGAAAGATGGTTTCTCTTTAGAAATTGTCAACTCCACCTCCAATATATTTCATGCTCTTGTAACAAATGACCCTGCTAGAGGAGAATGGTTCCTCTCATGTGTCTATGGCACACCTTATAGAGAACACCAAACTGCTCAATGAGAATAGATTAAAAACTTAAGCAAAGTAGTAAAGATTCTTGGGTTCTTATAGGAGAATTAAACATCACTTTTGATTTTTTTGAAAGAAATACAAATACAAATTCTACCTCTGATGAAGTTATTGTTCTTATTAGAGAAGCTGAATTGTTAGATTTAGGATATAGTGGTAATACTTTTACTTGGACTAGTAATAGTCATGGAACTGGCAGAATTAAATCTAGACTAGATAGATCCCTAGTCAACAATGATTGGCTTATAACTTTCCCAGATTCCAAACTTCTCCATCTTTCTATAAAAGGTTCAGACCATGCTCCTATTTACTGTCTTTGTTGTTCTAACAAAACATGGAAATTTTTTGAACATTGGTTGCAAAATGACACTTGTGTGAATGAAATCAAGAATGCTTGGGTGTTAAATACTTCAGGATCTGCAACTTATATTATGACCGATAAATTGTCAAACACTAGACATATTTTATCCATGTGGAGCAAAAATATTTTTGGTAGTATACAATAAAGAATCACTACATTACAACAACAACTTAAACATCTACAAAATATAGATGTTCATGGAATTCATACTGAAAGGGTTTTAAAAATTGAGAAGAAATTGATTCATTAAATGAAATACAAGCCTCCTACTATAGACATAAGTCATAGGATCATTTTTATAATGATTTATACAGGAACTCCAAGTATTTCCATTTCAGAGCAAACCAAAGAAGGGTCAGAAATAGAATATATTCTCTACAAGCTGCTGATGGCACATGGTGTCAAGATAAAAATTCTATAGAGGAACTTCTGGTCTCACATTTCAAGAGAATCATTACTATTTCAAATCCAGCTGACAGTGAAAACTTCTTGCAGTATATTCCTTCTTGTATTTCAGATTAAGACAATTCATCACTGATATGAGTTCCCTCTGCACAAGAAATTCATCATGCACTAAAACTAATGTATCCTTGGACTTCTCCAGGTCCACATAGTTCTCCACCTGGTTTTTACCAATCACAGTGGCTTCTAGTAGATGATGTTTGCAGAACAGTCTGATCCTTCTTCAGTTCAGGTTTCATTCTAAAAAAAATCAACAATACCAGAATAACTCTAATTCCTAAGAGTTCAACAGCCCACAAGCCTGAAGATTTCAGACCCATTGCCCCATGTAACACAATTTACAAGCTTATCTGCAAAATAATTTCCCTAAGACTAAAGAAGCACATCGAGAAAATTATTTCTCTAATGTAATCTGCCTATGTTCCTGGTAGACTCATTTCTGAAAATGTATGTCTAGTTCAAGATCTTGTGAAGGCAATGAAAAGGAAAAAAGGTAGAACAAGATATCTTGCACTTAAGATGGATATGTCAAAGGCATTTGATAGACTTGAATGGTCCTTTCTCATGAATGTGCTTAAAAAGTTTGGCTTTTGTGAAAAATTTTGTCATCTCATAATTCAATGCATCAGTACTACACATGTAAAAATTATGGTGACTGGATCTCCCTCAAAAGCAGTCAAACCATCAAGAGGAACTAGACAAGGAGATCCCCTATCTTCTTATCTTTTTATCCTATCTATGGAAGCATTCTCAAGGAAGTTGAAGCATTGTGAGAATATCAATATGCTGACAGGTATGAAGATTTCTAGAAGTGCTACAAAAATTAATCACTTGTTGTTTGCAGATGATTGCTTACTCTTTTGTAAAGCAAATCAGATGTAGACTAACAACCTTCTCAAGCTAATTCAAGATTTCAGTGCATGCTCTGGACAACTTATTAATTTCCACAAGTCTGCAATTTATTTCAGAAGTAACATGAACCCTTATTCTTGTCATCTCTTTAGTGGTATACTTCAAGTCAGGCAATTAAACATTGAAGAAGAGAAGTATTTAGGACTTCTTTTTTTGTTGGTAGAAATAAGAAAGTCCATTTTTCAAACCTTGTCTCTAAGATGGAAAACAGATTATCAGGAATGGTTCAAATATGTCTGAAGCTGGAAGAAAAGTTATGATCAAAAATGTTACTAATGCAGTGCCAGTTCATCACATGACTACTTTCAAGCTGCCTGATAACACAGTTGATCAATTAAATTCAATACAACAAAAGTTTTGGAGGAACAAAAAGTCTAATAGAGGTAAACACCTGATTACTTGGAGAAATATGAATAACTCTAAGGAAGAAGGAGGTCTTGGCATTAGAGATGTTCACTTATTTAATAGAGCTCTCCTGGCTAAATCTGCATGGACAAAAAATCTTAATATGGATGCATAGATGGATTCCTGAGATGCCTCTCCCACCAGAACCAAAAAATGGTGCTTCCCATGCTCAAGATTACACTCATCTTCATCAATTATTCTCTCCAGATTCAGATGGTTGGAATTCAGATCTAGTACTTTCTCTATTTGATGCTCAAGTTGCTACTCTAATACTGAACATCTCTTTTCATAATTCTCAAGAAGATAAATTAATATGGACACTGGAAAAAAGTGGTAAATTCTCACTCAAGTCATCCTACAACAAAATGCTTAAAGATAGAAATTGAGAGAATTCAGTTGGAACAAGAATGCAGAGTATCTTTCAAAAGTTATGGAGATTACCAGTCCTACCAAGAACTAAACAATTCATGTGGAAATGTTTAAAGAAAATTATTCCTACAAGAGATAAACTCCAAGAAATTATTCATTTTGTTCTCATGAACTAGAAACTGCATCCCAAATTGTTCTGCATTGTCCCTTCTCCAAAGCCATCTGGTTTGCACTTATAGGTTTACACATTGAACAGGGTACCTTGCTAGCAGATTGGATATGTGCTTGGTTTGATAAATTATTTGTCAGACAAAATGATTTGTGCAAGATAACAATCATAGCTTGGTGTATCTGTATTTCTAGGTGTGATGTTGTCTTCAAAGGAACTGTTCCATCCGTGGAAAATATCATTCAGAGATGCAAAAGAGAATTTTCCGTCTTGGATTATCTGCCTATCAAAAATCATAGAATTCTAGAACCTCATAATAGGATAAATCTTCACTGGAAGCCACCTTTGATGGATTACTGTAAAATTAATTCTGATGGTTCCTTTAGTTCTACTACTAATACTAGAGGAATTGGTCTAATTTTTCGTGATTTTGCAGATGCACATCATGGGTCAAAATGCTTCTACTTAACCAAGACGAATAGTCCGGAGAAAGCTGAGAGTAAAGCTTTATGGGAGGCAATGCAATGGGCATTGGAGAAAAATCCGGAGAAAGTCATTTTTGAGCTGGATGCAAAGCTTTTGGTGGATGCAGTCTTGGGAGTTTCTATAAACATTGACCGGAGATTACATAATTTAATTTTAGACATAAAGAGATTATTAAGTTCTCATTCCTTTTAGCAATGTTGTTATGTGCCCAATGAAAAAAATAAAATTGCAGACTCTCTTGCAAAATTAGCTAGAACAAAACGTATTAATGGTGTTTGGATTATAGCTCCTCCGATTGAAATCATTGATCAACTGCACAAGGATGCACATTATGTAACCACTATTTAAACTTCAATTCAATCTTTCAGTTTCAAAATAAAATAAAAATATAGGCATTCAATGATCGATGTACGAGTATTTATATAAAAAAAATGAGGTTCACTATTATCATAAAAAAAAAAAAAATCGGTATGGTACAGTGGTAAACAGTATGTTCAAGGAAGCAGGAACTCTTAGACTCGATCTCAATTTGTTGACTTAGTCAAGTCTTCCAGAAAAGGTCAAAGTTACGAGTCTGGACTCTGGAGTATTCTGCTTCATAACTTATTATATTGTTCTTCTATTGGATGGAAAGCAAGAAACTCGTCTGTTGTTTGTGAAGATAAATTTTAAAATGACATGTATCTACTGTATAATGTAACAGGTTCCTCGAAAACTGACATGTTTTTTTTTCTTACGAGATTCTAATTATTATTTAACTGAACAAGGACAAGAATTTGTGCTCGAGTTTCTTTTAATCTCGAATTGTGACTAACTTTTACTTTTGTGATTTTTTTCTTTTCTTTTTGTTTCTTGAATTACTTCTATAAGACTAAATTTTAAGAGATATAAAACAGTTAAGGAACTCTTTTTTCTTTTTGATTAAAGAGAGGATCTATGGACACTTTTAAATGAATAAGGTCATACAGGATTTATGTCATTTTCTCCTCAAAACTCAAACGATAATGAATTTAAGTGTAATATTTTGATGAAATGTTCCTCTTAAAAGACTCTGCATTCCTATAAAAAAATGAACACAATTTGAGATGTATAAAACGACCATCTATCCTTTTGAATATCAACCGTTCAAATTTAACGGTTGAAATTAAGATTGGTAGATGGTGAGGTTTACTATTTCGAATTGCGTTCATTTTTTTACAGGGATGTAGAGTCTTATAAGAGGAACATATATATCATCTAAATATTACACTCAGATTCATTTTTTTTTTTTGGTTTTACGGAGAAAATGACGCAAATTTTGTCTGACTTTGTCCATTTAAGAGTGTCCATGAATCCTCCCTCTTGATTAAATATCAAAAGAATAGAAGCAAGTTTTTGTTTTATGATGAATTTGATAGGTATCTGATATCATTTCCGTGAAAAAGGTAATTGCTTCCAACATAATGAATATCGAATTTGGGTACAGCCTTCGTTGGGAATGGGATGCCTTGACATTTTTTAGTCCCATAAAATTTTATGAAAATCTCAAGTCCTTGTTTCCAAATTTTATGATACAAGGTTAATTGCAATTTTCCTATAATGTGTTCTGCATAATCATTCATAAAAAGAAAAATTAAGATCATCAGTGAATTAAAGGCGTCTATTTGTATGTTGGGGTTATATAGACCAAAGAGCTCAACTGAAGAGAAATCCGGCGCGAGAAAGAGGCTTCAGATTGCAGCCATTCATCAGACCCTGAAAGAATAGAAAGAATCTAATGGGTGCTTTATTATGATCAACAAACTTTTACAGCTTGCCGTTCCAAAGCATATTAAGATATCAATTCCGACGAAATAAGAGGCTTTTAATTCGAATGCTTGTCGAAGGAAAATGAGTTACTATACAACAACAATTCGCGTATTGTTGTCCAATGGTGTCGTGCCTTGTGACGAGTATACTTTCGCGGAGCTACAATTAAAATATCCACCAGCTTCCCCTACTCCTTCCTTTCTGTTGGAGATCCAATTTTGGTCGACTATAAGACTGTACTTAGCGCCATCAACAGTTTCCCTAAAGGTATTTCTTGTGGTCATGACAGTTTGCGAGCACAACATTTAATAGATGTGTTTAGTGGTGCGGTGGCTACAGCCTCATATGAGCTGTTGTGTTCGATTATAGGGGTCGTGAACCTTTGGTTAGAGGGAAAATGTCCAAGTGGCTTAGGTGAGTTCATATATAGTTCACTCCTAACGCCAAAACAATAATCGGGGGAAGGGGCTTAAGCCAATTGCAGTTGATATTGTTTGGCGTATGCTGGTGTCTAAGGTAGCCGCTTTCTCCGCTAGTAAGGTCATGTCTTTTTACTTGGAAGATTACCAATTCGATGTTGGAGTGCTAGGGGCGAGAGTATTCTACACGCTGTTAATAGGTTACTGGAAATGAAAAGGCAATTAAATAAGATGTCAATGTTGCGTATTGATTTCTCTAACGCTTTTAATATGGTGAGTAGATCCCATATCATCAAGGAGGTACGACTTCCTTGTCCAAGTATCACGTTGGATAACTTTTTTATGCCAAACCTTTTAGATTATTATGATTGTTATATTTTATCTTCTGCACTTGGTGTTCAGCAAGGGGACCCAGGTGTTTTCTTTGACATTCCATCCCCTTGTGTTGTCTATTGCCTCACGTTGCAAACTTGATTTGCATGCCTGGTACCTGGATGTTGCCACAATCATTGATGATGCGCTTGAGGCTTCCAAATCCTTGAACATCATAGAATCTGAAGGTCCAAGTAGGGGTTTACATCTCAATATAAAGAAAACTGAGGTCTTTTGGCCTTCAATTGACCCCATAAGTGCCACATAAGGCTTATTCCCTATTGATATTGGTAGACCTATTAATGTTGTTAAATTTTTGGGTTGTCTAGTGAGTTTGGATGTGAATTTTATTAGTGACATGGTGTTGAGCAGATTTAACAAAACTATTCAGATAATGTCCTCGATCAAAAAACTTAAAGATCCCCAAAGTGATATGTTATTACTTCGCAACTGTCTTGGTGTATCTAGATTATATTTTACAATGCGTACTACCAACCCATCAGCATTACAAAACGCTATGAAGCTCGTTGATGCCCATTTGTTTCAGTATTTGAGACTCTTACTCACATGAGATTGGGCCGGTTTTGGGCCTTTTCAACAAAGGTTAGCTACTTTTCCCATCAAATATGATGGTTTGGGCATTTACACTATAGTGGACATTTGTACATATTACTATCTTTCTTCTCAGAGCCAGACTGTTTCAGTGCAAAAGGTGATTCTTGGTAGGTTATTCCGACAGACAAAGGTTCTGCTTATCAGTTGGCTCTTCAGAACTTCATTTAGGTATGTATTTTTCCTTCTAACTATGGTGTCGATGATACTCCTCCCCCCCCCCCCCC